>NW_009621078.1:0-212 GCF_000690535.1 Cariama cristata | reverse complement strand
CTGCAGCCGAGCGGTCTGCCTGTGGATAGTGGTTAATTACAGCTGATAGCCTTATCTGCGTGTAATTACTGGAGTCGCGGTGGGCGCGCTCCTGCCAGCGGTTCCCCTTCGCACACCCCGGGTCGATGCCGGCTGAGCAGCGCGGGGTCCGAGGTTGCCGGAGAGCTGGGAAGGGGCGAGCTGGGCACGTGGGCTGTTCCCATCCAAAAAGT
>NW_009621077.1:0-23661 GCF_000690535.1 Cariama cristata | reverse complement strand
GCAGAGTGATCCAAACAGTTCACGTATGGTTTTAGGACAACGTAAGTTTTTGCCCAATTTGAGACCCTCAAAGAGTTGATTTCCCTCACGCCTCCCCCCCCGCCCCCGCCTTGATTTACACAATATGTAAAAGTAAGTGAGAGATTCCCAACTGAGTTATGAAAGCTAATTTCTTTTGTTTAAAGTTTACATTTTACATACGTGAAAAGTGGCAGATTTTCAACTCTCTCATTCATAAAATTCTGGAAAGAAAAAATTCAACCTTGAATTTGCTTTGTTTGGGGGGAGAATGGTGTTTTGGGAAGTCTTTATAAGGTTGCAGTGTTTTATTCTGAGACTTAAAAAATTCCTGGATGTCCTAGCCCTTCTTTGAGGATACTACTAAAGCATCAGTGACTTAATTGTGAGTTGTAGCAGAGTAAAGTGTCCAAAATCTACTCCAAATCTTGTAACCTTTTCTTAGCAACTATACAAATCTTCTGTATGAAGTTGGTAGGGAATGAGTGATTTCTAAATGCATTCCAGTTTTAACAAAAACGTTTGCTGTAAACATAGTGGTTTTCACTGCTGCGTAAAGCTTTGCACGTTCTTCTAGAGAAGGATGGGTTTGCGAGCTGAAATGCAGGAAGCCAGGGCTTAAACTCATTTGCATCTTCCTTAGCACCGGTAAAAATAGGGTCTGCTGTTATGAAACGTGCATTTTCTGCAAATCCCGTGGTAGGAAGACTTATACGTCCACTTCATATCGATAAAAGTTTTTGGAGTTGATAGGTTTGTCCCCATTTGTGCAGTGGTGCCCTTTAATGCTACTGAGAAATGGGTCCAGGGATTATTCTGGCTTTCAGATTTTAATTCCCTAAATTCAAAAGCACACAAAGGATTTTACTTATTTATCTGAGGAGTCAGCGTGTGTACATAACAGGATCGCGAATGCTCGAGCGAGGTCAGGCACTAGAACCGTTTTTGTGAGCTGGGACAGTAGTTTTCTTCATCCCACGTGTTTCAATCTTTTCTGGGTTAGTTTTATTTCAGTTTTGAAAACGTTCCTCGCTTTTACCTATCGTCATTTTGGGGTGCTTCATTTTTTGCTCAGATCCCATGCCTCTGTTCTTTCTTCTAAAAGGCCACTGTATTTTTACAGAATTACTGTCGTTTCAGGTTAAGCCCTGGAGCAGATGACAGTTCTATATTTTTGTTGATGGTACCGCATCTAGACATCATGCCTTCATACTTGAGCTTAAAGTATAATTACGTATATCAGTCTCTAGTCCTTTTTTATTATTATTATTTGGCAAAGCTAGCATATATTGTATTTTCTGCAGTGTTGCAAATGTCCCTGTAATGTTCCCGTTGCAGCAAGTCACAACTCTGTTGGGCTCCTAGCTGTTGAGCTTTCATCCTGGAAATGTTCTGAAGAGACGTGTATCCATCTAGACAGAATGGTCTACAGAACAGTCCTGACATGGCAAGCAAATTGTAATTATAACTGTAAATCCTTGAATTGTGACTACGTACGTATAATACGTACCGTGTTATGTAGAGGTTAATGATGCTTAACGGTGCATAATTGGTGAGTCCTGCTTTAGTCTTTCATCTTCTTAATCTTTTCTTCCCATTCAGAAATTTCTCCAGGTAGACACCGTATCCCCGAAGCGGAGCAGGGATCGCCTTGTTTTCTCAGACTAAGCGCTTACGGGATTTTTCTCTGGATTGGCTCTTCAGGTGGCACGTTTTCAGCCAGGTTTCCTGAAGAAGCTGCTAACCAGTGGGTCCAATTTATTTACTGTCCTGTCTAGAAGTAGCCCAGAGTCAGATGTTTCTGAGGTGGACCCAGGACAGCCTGAAGTGGGTACCTGGCCTCACCCTAAGCCCCAATTTATACTTTTATACAGCGCTTTTGGAATTTGTACAGATTAATGACTTGGTATGAAGGCAAAAATAATTTCTGTGGCATGATTTGGAGCTATTGACATTTATTGCCAATATTTCCTAGCTGTAAGGAAAAGAAACAAGTGTGTGTGTATGCGCATCCCTGCCTCTCTAGAAGGACTTTAAAGCTGTCCGTGTTTGCCAACCTACCCTAGAAAGAAATGCAATCTTTTTCTTTTTAGCAATATGGTACTCCTCAAAGCTTTGTACCCTGGCAGGGTTACTGCAAATATTTCACTTCTTTAAATCATTGTGTCTTTACCAATGAACATCTAGACCGAACCGTTTGTTGATTAATTTGTCCAAAACTGACCTGGCTTCTCAGTACTCTATTTAAAAAAAAAATATAACGGTTGAACTCTCAGTAGAGGCACGTCTGCTTCTCTGGCGGTAGTTCACACCTTATAGTGTAAATTCACTGTTCACTCCTTGAGCGTTTATTTTCCTGCGGCTGTGGGTGTACAAACCTTTACTCTGAGTCACCTGAAAACAAAAAATCATGTATCAATGATCCTAACTTGTTAAAACAGTTGTCTCCCTAGAGAGAAACTTCCCTGTCCTTCTGGACCAGGGAGATTGTACCTCATTAGATGAGTATGCGTTACTTACTGAATTTTACTCCCTGGGAAAAACGTTATTTTCTACTACAGCTCATGTGATTGCTTAAACTGGGGATATTTAGCCAGGGCATAGATTGTTTTGAACCTCTTCTCATCATCTTGAGTTTTTTATTATTTTTTTTTGAAACCTCCTGACGTGCTCCGAGCCCCTGTTTTCTTCTCTGTCTTTACATTTGCACCTATTCCTCACACAGATCTTTGAACAAACGGTGCAGCTCGTGCTTAGTCTAGCAGATTTCCTGTTTGCTTCCTTCATCTCCCCACCATCATCTTCTGCTGGGTTGTCTGCGCTTCAAGCCTGAGAAGGAGAAAAAGATGGTATCGGGCAGGTGTGGTGTAGCCCGCACAGATATTTCACCAAAGCCACATAGACTTTCTGTCTTGAGTCGAAGAGAAGCACTGTAGACACGAACAGAACCAGAGAAAGATGAAATGGCGTTACCTCCCCAGAAGAATTAAATGATTGCAAAAATTCCATCGATCGGGATCTTAGAGCAAGTAGCGAGAAATTTTCGTCCCTGATTTGTGCTGTGTCAAAGCACTTACATGCTTAGATTTATATAAAAATAAAATATATCCATGTTGGCATGCGTGCCTGTGTATCTGTACCATGAACAGTGCATCGGGCGTGACAGTTGAGTTGTTTTCGAGAGCATCGGCCATTAAATTGACTCAGATTGGGATTTCAGGGACCATATTTGTTATCGCCCCTATAATAAAGACTTGGTACAGTGCTGAATCTGAGGCCTTTTTTTTTTTTTTTCTTTGCCAGCTGATGTCTTTTGCTAATAAGGTCCAATCCTGCAGATGTTCCCCAGGCAATACTATTATATTTAGCTGAAGCAATATGAAAGATGTGATTTGCCAGCGTGTCGTTAGGTTACCAAACAAAACTCATGGTAAGCTTTTCAAACGGACACAAATCCCATTTTCAGAAAGACTTCGAAACTTCGGGTTGATGGAAAGTTAATGTGAATTTGACTCTCAAATGTGTTCGGACTCCTTTGGAAATGGGACTTTTCTCCTAAACCAGTCACGCTTTTGAAAATACGGACTCACATTGGATTGTTGTTTCAGAAACCAGTGTTTCTAACCCAGGACTGGAGGAAAAGAGGATTCTCCAGTTTTATGTTAATCCAATTCTTTGATTTCTCGCTCTTCCACAGCGACTGCCCCATTTCTTTGATGAGCGCTGCTTTTCATCCAGTAAAGCACCTGGATCGGCGAAGAAGCGAAGATACAGCTTCGCTCCATCGCTCGTAAAGCAGCTCCATCTGCCCTCGCTTATGTTATCTGAGTGGAAATCATCCACTGACATGACACGGCAACCTAACAGCAGCTCTGATGGTTCGTTTGTGAAGGGAATGGGATATTTTATTTTATTTTGTTTTATTTATTTAATGTACAACTCAAGTCTGGTAGCTCAGATGCCACCGAGTTGCCTGGAACCGTGCCAGGTGCTGTTGGCTGGCTGTGATGCTATCTTCCTAATCGTTAACTGCAAAAAAAAAAAAAAAAAAAAAGGGAAAAAAAAAAAAAAAAACAAAACCCACCCCAAAACACAACACAACCCGATGTTGTTGAACTTTTGCGGTAGGGGAGTTATTGCTGTTCAGTCCTGCATCTGTTCATCGGACTTCCTGTGGT
Source organism: Cariama cristata (assembly GCF_000690535.1). Classification (NCBI taxonomy): domain Eukaryota; kingdom Metazoa; phylum Chordata; class Aves; order Cariamiformes; family Cariamidae; genus Cariama; species Cariama cristata. The sequence goes on along the minus strand of NW_009621077.1, from coordinate 19,465 downwards.
TTTTCATCGAATCATATGATTGACAGTGCAGACAGTCTGCAAAGTTCTTGGTCTGTCTAGTTTATACCCTCGTCCCAACCACTAAATCTGACTTCTGCTTTGTCTGGCAGAAAAAAACAAGATAGGGTGCTGCGGTAGGTTGATTCACCAGAGCTGATAAGTGGTGTCCGTCTTTAAATTTTGCCGTTCAAATCCTCGTCTTACCTCCGGCTTTCATTTTGTCATGTACTGTCTCAGGTTGGTTTGTTTTAAACTAGCTGGGGTTGTCTCTCCTCTGGTAATGACTGGAGAGAAATGCAAATAATGGCTCCACCGGACCCATTTATGTCAGGGCAATGAGTTCACAAACTTAAATAACGAAACGAACGGGTAACGAAGTGTTTGTACATCTTTCGACACCATCCAGCTGAATGAATAGGGCCGTGAAAGAAAAAAAAGGGATGATTTATCCCACGCCAAGACTTTTCCTGTGTTATTGAGACTACCATTTAAGATGCCTGAAAGGAGGTTGTAGCGAGGTGGGAGTCGGTCTCTTCTCCCCGGTAACTAGCGATAGGACAAGGGGAAATGGTCTCAAGTTGTGCCAGGGGAGGTTCAGGTTGGATATTAGGAAGAACTTCTTCACTGTAAGAGTTGTTAGGCATTGGAACAGGCTCCCCAGGGAGGTGGTGGAGTCATCGTCCCTGGAGATGTTCAAAAAACGTTTAGATGTGGCGCTTCGAGACATGGTTTAGCGGGCATGGTGGCATTGGGTATGCGGTTGGACTTGATGATCTTTGATGATCTTTGAGACCATAACAATTCTATGCCTTAGAGTGGTCCCTTTTTCAGAAAGTGCTAAAAATCAGGTTCTTTTGGGTGTCACCAGCTGGGGAGCAAATGTCTTTTGAGGATTAAGTTGGACACAACAGCAGCAAAGCAGAAGAAAATGGTTTTCTACATTGCTGCTTTGACTTGTCATTTCTGGGAATCTTGTTAACCATGACAAAACCCTCCCCAGTACTGGCTGGGGTGTTTTGTGGGAGTCCCCTGAGACTCCTGTGACCTGGTTGTTTCACTGCTCTCCTGAAACATTCATTTGATGTCATCTCCTGTCTGTCTGCAGCACATACTGAAAGCTCCTGATCACTCATTTGGAAGCAGAACCCGCAGGAGATAAATGGCACAGAGCTGAGTTTAAACATTCCTTGAACTATCACCCATCCAAAGTTTTAAAGCTTTGTGGCATCGGTCAAGCTTTTTACATGTGTTTAACCCTTGCTGTTATAAATCGTTTTGAAATCAGTCTGGTAAGTCAGAAACTTTTTGAGGTGACTTAAGTTTGATTCTTTTGAATGTGGAGAAATTTTGTTTTCCGTGAACACGCTAGTAGAGAAACAGTACGGGTGGTTTTTTATCTTAACGGATGATGACTGCCATGCTGATAAATCTTGCAAGATAGATACTGGTGCAGTTCTCTCCATGCTGGGCCTCTAGGATTTCTCGGTTTTAATGAATGAGAGAACTTGGCCACCACACAGCCATGGATCATTGCAGTCATCTAAAGAAGTTGGGTTTGAATTACTGACCTGGAAGTCAAATTCTCTGTGTCTCGCTAGCAATGCGTTGAGCTATCCCGGGTCCGCTGTTCAGGTGGGCCATCAAAAATCCATCACTTCTGCCACGACTTACCTTCTTTTTATAAAGATACGTTTGAAATTGCGTGTGTGTGATGGCAACGTGTATTGTATCTCTCCTTAAAAATGTCATTATCCTTGCCTACATTTCCAAGCTAAACCTGCAGACTGTTCAAGGCGTATGTTGAGTGTGAGGGAGTCCAGGCTGATTGCAGTGAGTTATAGTCTTTAATCTGAAATTGATTATTAAATTGCTACGGTACGATCACAATAGATGGCAACATTGATCAGTCTGAAGAAAGGCTTAATAATAAAATCAATGCGTGGCTGTTACTGCCTGAAAATATGAATGCTTTCTGATTTATTTTAGGCTGTCCTTCCAGCTGAGAGATAATGGGATAGCAAGAGCTGAGCATCTCAGATGTAGCTATTGGAATTTCTAATACGATTTTACCTACTGTTTGAAAGCTAAAGATGTTTATTAAGGCGCACGAGAGTCCAGAATGGTACCAGACTACTGCTACGAGCGTTTGCAAAACCGGTAGCTATAATCTGTGACCCTGAAAGTGGAAAAAAAAGGTTACCTGTGTTGAATTCAACTCAAATTAGCATCTTTATTCGCTTCTTTCCCCTCCTTCCCTCCCAGAAGGACTACTACAGGCTGCAGTACTGGCGTGCAGCCACCTTTGGGGTGAAGAATGACAGCTGTGTAAGGGCTTTTCTCTGCTAGGAAATGTTGCAGGGGTTTAATCATGAGGTTTAACCATTCATTCTGCTGATTCAACGCTGAGCTGAACACGTTCCTGTCTACGCTGACCACAAGTCAGGACGCATTTAGGAGGGAAGTATGGAGAAGATTACGCTGAGGATAAGGAGAGTAGAATATCAGTTCTAAAAATAAATAAATAAATAAAATTTATTAAAATCTACATGAGGACTTGATTGGAGCGAGGCTTAACCTACCAAAAGAATCGTGATGTCCTGAGAGGAGGGGTGGGGTGGCGGAGGGGGAAGGCAGGCATAGCTTGAGGACTTGGAGCCGAGATGGGAAAGGATAGAGGAGGTTGATGAAAAAGAGGATCTCACAAGGCCGATCAGACAAAAGAGACAACTTGGGCAAGTACGAAGTAGAAAGATACGCTAAAGAGAAACCATAAAGATGCAGTGGAAGGGCGTTGGGGGTGGGAGTGGGCTGGGAGACAGGAAGTTAGAGACGGGGGTGAGCATGGGTGCAAGATACCTAAGAGCGAGGAAACAAAATGATGGGGAAGATTAAACAGGCTGGTCAAAACAGACGCGGTAAAGGAGGGTTGTAGAAAATGGTTTAGGTGCACAAAAGGGCTATGGGAGAGCTTCTCTACCCCAAACTGCGTGTTTGACACAGGAAATGAAACTTACTGATGTACCTTTGAGGTTCTGGGCTTTGAACGCAACAGGAGTTAGATGCAGAAGTGCCTTTAACAATCTTATCTTTTAGCTGCCTCGGTTCCTTAAACAGAGAGAGTAGTGCTGGAAACAGTACTGTCCTCCTTCCCTCCCTGCTTGCTATGAGGATGAGCTCCCCACACCTTCCAAAGTCATCAAGTACAATAGTGACAGCCACACCGATGGCCAAAATTACTCCTTCCAGGCTAAATCTTTGGTGTCCAGCTATGAAGAGCTGTGGTGAAGAACCTGACCCCAACATAAGCCAAACCACGGCAGCTCCAGAACGTTGGAGCATACCGGAAGGTGACACTGATGTCCTCATCAACGAAAGAGGTGGCACGTTGTCACCCAAGGCTGTGGTTGAGTGAAGCCAAAAAAGCTGTCCGTGGAGACATGTAGGAGATGGCACATTGTCACCTGTGCTTGAATGAAGCTGTCCGTGGAGACACGTTCCTCATAAAGCGTAACGCAGGTGGCACCTTTGTGGCTTGGAGTAATTGTACGCTCGGCGTTTGCACCAAACTGTTCTAGTAACAGCAGCCACACAAGGAAGGAGTAGAATAGACTCTGTGTTCTCTGACTCCAAGAATACAAATAACCTGGGTGTGTAGAAGTTAAATAAATAATCCTGAAAGCCAAGTGGCCAAGAAATGCCCCTTCAAAGGAGACTGTTCCAGCCAGAAAGGTCTTGTACCCTAAAGGAAGGAAACAGGACACTGTGAGCTCAGGAAAGATGATAGGGTATCCCTTCATTATTAATAGGCAGAGAGGCTTCTTAGCCATTGCTGTGCTTGTTCTGATCGTGTCACACCGTAGAGTTTATTCTTAGTCTTAGCCACAGCCTTATAAATAATAAAATGGGTCATGTTTTATCTTACCCCAGTGATCATTGTAATGCGGCTTTTATCTGAGACTCTGCCAAACTCTTGACACAGGCAACGTTTAGAAGTAGATAAAGTGATTGAAGAGCACAGGACAAAAAGAAAGCTCAGCTCTTCCCCAAAACACATAACTTATCGAGAGCGAACGCAGTGGGTTTACGGTGTGCATGCTGCTTTGGGAGGGAAGAAATGAGAGAAAATTGGAAAATTGAGGATGCAGCATGTCTATCCGGTTAGGATGGACGAGGCCAGCGCATCTGATGTGTGTTAATTCTGAAAGAGCTTTGCTGGTACTGAAAAATGGGGGTTTTGTGGAAACAATATTGTCTAACCTGTCATTTCCAGGAGGGGGAGGTGTCTGCATGGATGGGCAAGAAGGTCCACGTACACAGGTCTTGTGGTTACAGCCTCAGAGGCTGAAGCGGGATAGATGCGTGAGGTGTTGCAGTTGAGGAGTGTGCAGGGTTTTGCGCTCGTAATTGCCACGGTGATGCCATCCGCATGCCCCTCAGCGACGGAAAAGCCAAGGCACGGAGGTAATGACCTACCCAAAAGTAGAAAAGAACCTGTAGGAAAACTGGAAATGGCCTCCTGGACCCTAGGAGCCCACCCACGGAACGTAGACACGCTTCCCACCATGCTTCCTGGAGGAAGAGCATTTCTCTCCTGGAAACTTTTACATACCTAAAATCTTGGAGAATTAGACGTTTGGAGAATTGGAGAATTAGTCAGTTTACCATAACGCTGGGTTCCTGAAAACATACCACGGACTGTGTTTATTCTTAACGGCCTTTCCAAGGGGTTGTCCTGCTAAGGAACTGAGTACAGTTGATAGCAAAATGCTTTTTGGGAAAACTGAAATAAACAGGTCTGTACGTGTGCGAGGCTTTTGTGGGGCTGCTAAAAATGAGTTTTCCTGAAGACCTTTGTGTTTTGTAAAGGATTCACATGTTTAGTCTTTGTTAACAGGCAAATTGAGTGTGAGCAACGGTAAAAGGGTTGAGTACAACATGCTAACGTAGCGTTCAGTTCAAAGCAGAAATTATAAATGGTCTCCTTATCCCATAAATACTTTCCTTCGAGTCTAATGGCTCAGTTCCTTCCATTATTTATTTTTTTTTCAGCAGACCTCTTTCTTCAGTGTTTACGTGGGCTGCGTGTTTGCAAACGGACATGCAGACCTTCCCTTAGCGGACTTTGGTTTCTTGTTGCAGAAGTTCCCCGAGCTGAAGTTCAAGTATGTGGAGGAGGAGCAGCCTGAGGAGTTCTTCATCCCCTACGTTTGGTCCTTGGTCTACAACTCTGCCGTGGCCCTGTACTGGAACCCGCATGACATCCAGCTCTTCACTATGGACTCCGGCTGAAGGAGATGCCCCAGCCAAGCCAACTCAACTCCGTCTTCTTACGGAAAACGAAATTCCGCACCGCGTGTTAATACGTGACCCCTTCCAGCGTGCACCCTCTGACCCCCAAAGCTTACGGAGAATGAAGCTTGCCGCTAACGTACAGTCCAACGTCAATGTTTTGGAAGCAGATTGTCACCGACACACTGGCAGACTGTGGTGTGAGGAACTGACGGCTTGTAGGCAACCTCGTATTTATAGTCCTATAACCTCGAGCTTGTTTGATGATAATGAGGCCTTACACATGGGGTACGATGTTACTACCAACCACAAACCCGATTGTTCTTTTAACTTAACGGGGTAAATGAGGAAAGAGATTGCAGACTTTGATTTGGAAGCAGCATTTGTATTTTTTGTTTCTTTCAAGCGAGGCGGCTTTGTTGGGTCAAGCTTTCTATGGTCTGTTGGATTCTGCCGTGGGTTGCTCGTTACCTAATCCCGTGCTTTCACTCACGGCCCTTTAATTCGGTGGCACTGTCAAGGCTGCCGTCGTTAAATTAGCGTCTACGCTGTCATCCGAGTGAACTAGCAAGGAGCATGTTAATCAGATTAGCTCCCAGGCAGATTCAAAACACTTGATTTAGATGTCAAAATGTTTGTGGGAGGATTTTCAATAGCAAGTCTTTTTTTGTTTGTTTGACAAATATTCTGTAGAGGGCTCGAAACACCAGCTTTCAGAGGCAGGTCCCTTACAGACGTGTTTTACTGTGCTTCTGTGCAAGAGTCGTTCCTGGAAATTGAACCTGTGAGGGGAAAAAAAGAAAAAAATAATCTCCAAAGAAAATAGTTATAAGATTGTAAAATAGACGAGTGTCCTGTCAAACTGTGTGTAATGGTGACAGTGTGTGGTGGGGAGCCTTGGCAAAGTCCTGTGTTGAAAATCCCCTGTTTGCTATTAAAGGGTTTATGGCAGAAGTATAAATTTATCTGAAATGTAGAATGCTTCTCTTTTTTGTTGTTCTAAAGTGTCCTTTCCTGATATACCTGTTTCTGCAGTTGGAAGAACAAAAGAAGTGGCTTGACCTGATTTTGCAAGAACATCTCATTTTTCAAAACGAGGATTTTTTTTTAATTTTTTTTTATTTTTTTTCCTCTCTGGGGAGGCTGCTGTCGGTGCCCGTTGCACATGCATGCAAACGCTCTCCTGGGCCCACACGCTACTACGTGGAGGACTGTCACCCGTGCATTGCATGCCAAATCATCAATATCAAGGAGTTAGTTCCTCAACATACATTGCAACCCCTTGTATTCACTGCCTGCTCCAGCATGTTCTGGTTACTGACCTGAAGAACCGGGTGCGTTTGCTTTCAGACTGTCCTTCGAGTGGCTTTAAATAGAATTTCTTGCACCCCTTTATTTTTTTTATTTTTTTTCCCCCCTCCGAAGGATGCGCTAGGATTGTACTTTCTTTTTTTCAGCTTATTTAGAGGTGGAAGTCCATTTGAGTCCTACACAAATGGAAATGCTGGCTTTAAAAAAAAAAAAAAAAAGGGAAAAAAAAAAAAGCTTTCCAAATTCATTTAAATATAGCTACGAAGCGACATTATCAGTCCAGGAGTGGAAGCTTTTGAGAAAAGGCAATAGTAAGACTGGAGATGCAGCTTTTCTAAGGAAAATATGAGAAATGAATGAACCACGACTGAGCTGCACGTAAGGTTATGCTGTGTTTTGGGTTTATGGGGTTTTTCTTTTCGTCTTTGAGCAAACGTCAAAAGGGGAATAACTCTTCTTGATTATTGTAATGATTTGTAATTTTGACTTTATTAAAAGACGTAAGAGCATTTGTGAGTCAGCAGGGCTGCCCAGCCTTTGGAAAGGTCAGTCTGAAGATGCACTTTTAAACTGTGGATTCTGAACCTACTGGGATGGCTCAGTTTTCATCTATTTTAAACCGCCCGCCAGCACCTGAACGTGCCCCGAGGTGAGCCCCCACCACCCCGCTGCCCGCCGCAGAAGTGGAGCGCTTCATGAAAGAGGGGCTCGGCCAGAGCCGATGCTTATCGGGCGAGTGTCAAACTGGAGAGACCCCGATTTTTCTTTGAAAGGGCTTTTTATAAAGAGTCTGATGGAATAGGTCAAACCAGCTGCTGAAACAATGTAGGAGTCGCACGGTAAATTATTTCTCTTGTGGTGACATTGAATTGAAGTAGAGAAGGAACAGGTTTGTTCCGATCGCATAATTTCCTTACTCATTTAATTAATGTGCAATGCTCCCAGGGCACGGCTGGTTTGGAACAGCTGGAGTTACAATCCAAAGCCGAAACAGCAAAGCCAGACTAAGATTTATGCTGAAATTCATGCTAGCCCCATTGGCTTTTCCAAGAGTTGGAGCGTTATGTGGGTCTGGCAGTGTCCCGATGTCTGCAGTCTGGCACGGTCACAAATACTCTGTTTTCCTTCAGATCTGTAAAGTTATCACCTTAGGGATCCTTTTCATTACTTTGTGTGAAAGATTTATTATGCGTAATAAAAAAAAAAATTCAAAACAGTAAATGCGGGGTGTAGTTGTATTTGTTTTACGTGATAGCTGCCGCGTGGTGAGATTCGGCCAGCGGGTCTCGGTGTGGTCATCAGACCTAACGTGCACAAGGTTTTATAACGTTCTCCACGACACGCAATAAAAATAACATTATTTTATTTATTGTATGAAGTAGATGGTTGTTTACATCTGTGCTTGGTGAAAGAAGGGCCATGTCGTGCCGCAACGTCGTGCCGAATCCCACCGAACGGAAGGCCCTTGCCAACTCAACCTCTACGGTTGCATTAGGTACAGCCTGGAGGAGGTACCGGGAACATGCAGTCGTGGTGGGGAGCAGAGGAGGGACAGGATTGTCCTCTTCAGCCCAGCCCAGACGTTTCTGCACCCTCCGTTGCTCTTTCCTGTTGTTCTGGCCACGCCATTTAGGCAGATGGTGTCTCCTTGGGTTTTGGGGGTTGGGTTGGGTGCCGTACCAGGGTCTGAGCCTTAATGTGCCCGTATTGCTGCTCTGGGTGCTGATCGCTACCGACACCATCTGCTTAGGCTACTTGAGGAGCGTTAGAGAGGGAAATCCATTGCGGCAGGGTTGGGGAGGAGAAAGGAGGTCTGCTCTGTCCTCTCTCGGAGGACCATCCCTTCCATGAGTCTCCTGTGGGTTTGAAGCTTTTGGGAGAAGGGGCAGGAAACCCAAGTTGCTGTGTAAGTTGTTAGTGAAGTGGAGGTTGTGGGTGGGATGCCTGATGCAGGTGACCCTGAGAAAGGAGAAATTGTCCTCCTGCAGTTAATTATCGGGTATACGGTTGGCCTTGATGATCTTTGAGGTCTCTTCCAACCATAATGATTCGATGATTCTAATTGAGGGGAACTCTGATCTCGCTGTGAGAACGAGGTGGTGGGTTGGAAGCTACAAACGAGTCGGGCATCGTTCACTTTGGCAAAAGCAGTCCAAAAACTTTTCAGATTTCATGACATTTCTTGACCCTGCTAGCCTAAAATGATGAGTATTAGGCAAGTTACAGGGAAAAAAAAAAAAAAACAAACCCAAACTGTTTTCTTTGTGCCTGCTAGATTGTTGATCTACCAGTTAAACAGGAAAGAAAGAAGCAAACAACCCCCCTCGCTTCTTTGGAAACTCTAAAGCTTTTTGTACACCCTTTTCTACTGGGCGGCTGGGTTTTATTCTTCCGTACGTTGTCTAATTCAGGCAACTAAAGGTCAGATGCCATCTTAGAGTTAGGCAACCCCAGGCTCTCTCCTGATTGATTGGGCTTGGTCTGCGAAAACCCTGACCTCTGTGCTTGAAGAGCAGGAGTTTTCTGTACGATTGCACTTCTGTAATCCCCTGACCACCGTAAATCCTTTTCCGTCTTCACCCATTAGCAAGGCTTCGGCCACCTTACCCAGCTCGCTTTAAAAATTATACCACTGGTACCCGTAATACTGTAAAATTCAGGGTCCCACCTGCTTTTGTGTTGGGTTTGTTGTTGATTTGTTTCGGGAGGGGGGTGTTATTATGATAATAATGATTCTCTAGTATGATAACAGGCTCTACTCGCTCACAACTAGCAGTGTTTAGGGTAACAGCCGCGCGTCTGAGAGCAACGCACAAGAGCCTCGACGGAGTTAGCGGATTCGGAGGAAGGAAATGTTTACTCAGTACGTTCCTGTTCATCGTTGTGCTCTCTCCCCCTCCGCCCTAAGCCCAGATCGGGGTGCTGAGATCTGGATCGGGGTATTAATCTGGCTACAACTGTTCAGTTTGGGGAGCTTTTGCTTGTACTAAAAGTTTCATGAAGGTTTTTACCTTTTGAGGTTTCTCCAGCCAACATTATTGGGTTAAATTCTATATCAAGCACACACCCGCACCCAAAAGGCTCCAAGAGGGCTCTTTTCCCTTTCATTCCACAACGGATAATCCATAAAATTGTCTTCAGCAGCATGACACAGACCCAATCATTTTTAACATTTCTGGCAGACAAATATCATTTGTCATTTAAAGGGGAGGGAAATATCTCATCCGCTCCCTTGGCAAGCTGCGGTCAGCTGGTTAGACAGGAGCAACGTTCTCCTTGACTCCACCAGAAATGGCCCCTAGACCCATCTGCCAGATCCATCCAGGTTGCTCCATCTTGACCATTAAGAGCTGGTTGGGGGCAACCAGTTAGGTTTACTGCCCAAGAGCTCTTAGCAGCAAATTTGCTCAAGGATTCCTGAGCACCTGGATGATGAAGCATCAGCTCCTGGACATCTTCTAGCAGAAGCCATGGTGGCTGTGAGCTCTCCGTATGGTGCAGGAGACTAAATTCTGCGGGGAAGGACGTCCTGGATGTCACAAGGTTGGTTGGTTGGGTTATGCTGGATAGGGCTGGCGATTATTTGGGGCTTGGCTAGAAGGCTGACTTTTAACTCTTGGAATTATTCATTCCTGGTGCCTTTGCACCGTTCATTCGTGACGTTCAGATTCAGCAGCAGGGCTCTCAGGCGAGCAGCATGCGGATGGGCTCAGGGAAAGGATCGTGAAAGCAGGGAGTTTGCCTATTTTATTTTTATTTTTTTTTCCCCTTTCAGGAAAAGGAGCCTCTTGGCAGGAGGTCCCCAGGCTGCTGTGGCATCAGCGAGTGCTCCGGGGCCGTCCTCCTTGTGCGCGAGACATCAACGCACGTCACCGGCGTCATTCGTTATGCTGATAACGGTTCTGTTATCAGAAGGTAAATGATATTTCAAAGACAAAAGGGCAACTCTTAGAACTTCGGTTGACCGGGACAGCGGAGCTGTTACTTCGTGTTGTGACTTTGGGTACGACGACTCATTAGGAGGAGGGCAGGGGGGTCCTGTGGGGCCTGGAGGCAATGATTTAAAGTAATCGTGGAAATGGCTGCGTGATTGCATGAGCTGGGGTCTCAAAAGCAGCAACGCGTGAGCTACAACCCTCCTTTGCGTGTCCCTGACTACAGATTTTGGCATCCCTTCACTGGGAAGACCCAGGACCTCTCTGGAGTAACAGTGTTGTAAATATTTTGCTCGTTGAGAGTAGTTAACCCTGAACTGCGAGGCTCCGGCTGAGATTACGGTATGAAACGCTTGTAAGCATTTAATCAGAGATGCTAGGTTATTGCCTCATGGATGCTTTTCATATGTTAGGGCAATGCTGCGTTCTTGCAAATGAATTACTTCAAGTAACCGTGTTTAATACTGACGGCACTGCTACCACCCACGGACTGTGCCAGCACTTACGTGTACTCAGATAAATGAGGATGTCACTATCGGTGAATCCCTCTCCAAATCGCAAATCAAATACACCGCTGAGCTGCCAAACTGGGACAATTTGAATGAGATTTAAAGCAGAGAGAGATTTTTATTTTTTTTAATTTTTTTTTTTTAATGCTGCTGAAGCACGCGGCATAATCCTTCATCGTCACTTTAAAAACTGTCTTAAAGTTAATCCAAAATGAATATGTCTTGGCAGACGTGATGAAATGTTCAGCTGTACATAAAGTTTTTGCCAGCTGTCTTGGCGAACTAAATGGCAGACTTCAGTCTTCCTTATAGTCACTTTGTGCTGCTGAAAACCCTAAATCCGATGGCACCGGGAGAAAATTAGAGGTCTTTGAGTATCCGGAGAGGAGCTACAGAGCGGTGACAAACTCGGTGACGTCCCTGATGATGCTATCCCTGCCCCTCCTCCTTTTTATGAAATGACGGAACAAATGCTTTTCAAAGAGCAAACCGGCTTACTAAAAACTGGCAATTTAAACTCAGAACAGCTGTCCTCGCCCTGCTGCTTCTATTTTCATCCCCAAAGCCGCTGTCAGGGTCCATCCCCTCTCCCGACGCAGCTCCTGCATCCCAGTCGCCCCCCTCCAGCCCCAGGAATCCTGCCCAGCGTGGGTGCTCAGGGTACAGGGGACCTGGGATGCTCGGCCCCATCAGAGCTAGCTGTCCCTATTTAAGGACTGTATCAACCAGAGAATAACGGGAATAAACCATCCAGGGACAAAACTGGATCTGGAAATGGGGAATAAATGATGGGCAAAGAATTGATCACTGGGAATCGCCTAAAAATGTGGGGGTTTTTTTCCTAATACAACCTTGTGGGGTGTTTTGTTGCTCAGGCTATTCCTACAGGAGGGAAAACCCCCCTTCATTCCTTGAGATGGGATATTCGGTATCCGGTATATTTACTTGGCTGAGCTTCAGATTGAGAATATTCTGCTTAGTGCCTTGTGTCTTGTACGTGTCTCTGCAGCGCTGAGCAGTGGAGCGGAGAGAAGCAACAGAGCCATTTTCACCCTGAAACAAAGCTTTTTGTGATAGCTCCAAAAAAAAAAAACCCAAAAAGACCCTCAACCTCCCCCCAAGAAAAAGCAGCTTTGGCGTCTGCAGTCTTGCAAGTTTCTCCCAACTGAAATACAAAGTGAAAATTCAATTTAAATTCTTTTCTTTCTCCTAAATCAAATCTCGCAGGCGCCAATTGCCCTTTAAAAGGTCAACCTTTTAGCCCACAAAATACGTAATCAATACATTATTGACCTAAACAATAGCCATAAACTTCAGGCTGCCTTTATCTCCTCACTCGGCTGCTTCTCCTTCCTGACAGCTCCTGAAGAAGGTGACATGGAGACACCTCATAAAACCCTGCGTCCGCAGCCATCCCCGAGGAGCGCGAGCATCACCAGCGCCAAACGAGGCAGAATTGCCATCTTTTCTTTTTTATCGTTATCTTGCTTGCTTGCTTTGGTCTCCTGAAGGACACATCAGCAGTTTCAGAGGCCGCTTGCACGTCCTACAGAACCATTACTGTAGGACCAAAGAAATTGAGTTTAACATATTCTCCTAGCTGTTTGAGTCTGACCAGTTTTGGACTGGAAACCATTTCTGGTGGAGCAGCTAGTCTGGTTTTGGGGTGGGTTTGCAGCATCTCCATCCCTAACATAGACCCAGAAGATGTTTGCCAGTAGCGCTTCTTTCACCCATCACAACGTTGTGTTTCTCTGTTCAGTTAGGTGTGCTACACGTGTACAACCGCACCGGAGCCTCACCAGCGCATGTCAGCCGCAAGATTGATGGCCCATGTCCAGGTCATCGTGGCCACCAGGACCAAGGGTGGCCTGGAGAGGATGGAGGTGATGCTCTCCTCAAAAGTGACCCTTTACCAGGGAAGAAGGGAGCAGAGTTTGGCCCGTGGCTCCCCGCAGCCTGGAAGAAGGTAGGAGGCTGGAGCATGGGGATGGATGGGTTGATGCTACATTTGAGGGTCCCAACTTCCCGGCTGGTGTGTACTGGAGACAGATGGCAGAGGCCCTTCTTGACTATTCGGGGAAGAAACGGCCGTTTTCAAACGATACCTTCCTACTTCTTGTCACTGATTCCGTGCAGTCAAAGGAAAGTCCAGTGAGTTACACGGAGGAGCAGTGCTAGAGAATAAACCAGAAACCGTGGTCCTGACTCGAAGAGCTAATAATTAGGAAGAAAATACACTGATTGGGAAGGGACAGAGCCTAGAGAGCTTTTTGTGATAGCTCCATAGATGTGGATGTGGATGTAGATGTAGATGTAGATGTATAGTATGTACATATATATGTCAAAATGGCACATCATTATTATTTATTATTCTATCATTATCTATAAAGATAGTCGATGTAGTCTATAAAGACTCCCTTTCATGGTACCTCGCTATCTGTTGAAGGACCATGAGTGGAGGCACACCTCTGGTTGGGTTTGGGTGGGTGCCCTATAGTACACGACATATATAAAGAGATGATGGGTGAGTAGTGACTACAGGTAGTATCTCAGCTGCGTTTGGGGCAGGACTTTTAGGAGATGCCAGGCTTTTCCCAGGCTGGTTTCAGCCATCCCAGCCAAGGTGGCCACCACTCTGGATCTTCAGGAGGGTGGCAGGAGCTGCGGGCGCCGAGGCAGCGCGCCCCGTGTAATGAGGCTGCCGATGACGGATTTACCTCATCTGTTACCTTGTGCGGTGCGTATGTTTATGTTGTGGCTACGAGCATTAAACGAGGGCAGATTAGTTGTGTTTGTGCAGCTGCCAAGCTCGCTGTTGTGACATTTCCATCTGCCTCGCTGTTGTATAACCCTCTGCTCCCGCTGAAATTAAGAGCAAGGAAGAAATCCCCTCCTTCCCTGCTCCTCGCACCGGGGCTGGCAGGGCAGCTTATTCCCCAGCCCTCGACATCGAGTCCCAAAGCCATCCCTCCAACCTAGACCTGAAATCCCGTGTCTCATCCCATGGCCTTGGGCTGCTCTGCAGCCACTGGAGAGCGAAAACCCTGTTTGAAGTGATGTATTTCAGCATCATGACTGGCTCTGATAAGCTTTGAGGGCTGACGGTCATCTTCAGGTCAAAACAATTTAGGACCGGGTCCTGGGAAGCCCTCATTTTCACCTCTCTGGTGTGCACCAGCAGTTGGATCAGCAAAGGCAGCAGCCGTTCATGCCATGGCAAACCCTTGCCCTATTTTACCCCCCAAAAAATGTGGAGTAGGATGGAGAGCATCTCTGAAACGTCCCAAATCACGGCCGGCTAGCAATGGCTGGTGGACCCACGGCTTTTGCTTCAGCTCTCCACGGTCTGGGGCTTGGATCTGGGACTCATGAAGTTGGGAAGTGTGACCAGGCAATCCTAGCAGTGCCTCCATCCCCCATCATGGGCCATAAGGACCAGAAGTTGCCCAGTGAATCCTCTTGATTTAAGAGGATTTGGCACCCTGCACTCCCCAGAGAAGGCCAGATGGAGAGGAGTTAGGCTTAGGTGGATAGGGGTTTGGATTTTTAACGATGCCTTTGCAGCGCTGCCATTTCAAGTTGTAAGAGTTTACAAGCTTACAAGCTTTCTCCTACCTCGATGGTAACCTTCGGGATGGCAAGTTGGTGGGGTGAGTGCGGGAGACGATGAAAGACGAGGAGGTGAAGAAACTTGTACCCAACGTATTGTTGGCTCTTGGCCTGAGACGCTGGGCCTGCTCAAGGTCTTGCCAAGATCGTCTTCGCAGGGAGGATACGCTGATGATGACAGCCAGGTATTTCTTTGATGCAATTCTGTGTATTAATCGGGTAAGTACGTAAAATCCCGTTTCCCCGGACACCGCAGGACCAAGTAGGCTGCAACAGCCTTGAGCCCAAGCCCGAGCCTGCCTGGAGCCACTCCTGCACACCCCGTGTACCTCCCCGCTCCCTCATGTTGCGTTTCCCCAGCTCCCTTTCTGGTACCTCCCTGGCACTTTGCTGCCTTTCTCTTTGCTTTCTCAGCCCTCTGACAGAGATAAAAATACGTACACGCACCCTTTTGTGCAAGCAACTGCAACCCAACCAGAGCCCTGGGAGAAAAAGCAGTCTCTCCTCCATCCTTTACAGAGATTCCCAAGGAAATGGCTCATTTTCCAGCCCAGCTTTGCCGTGGTGGTTTGTGGCCTGCGTGAGAGTTTTTTCCTGTTTTGATTTTCGCCAAACAAGGGTGAGAAACATTTCTTTCCTTGAGCCCCAAGGCAGCGTAGCAAATTGGCCAACGTGATGCTCAGCTTCGGCAAAACGTGCCCTCGGAGCAAGGTGAGGACTGATGGCTGCACAACTGCAGCCTCTTGGAGAAGGAGAGATTTTTTGCAAGGTGCTTGTCTGTCCTGCCCGGTGGAAAGGGTCATGGGTCCCTTACCACCCCCGCTGTCCCATGGAGAGCTGCCCCATGGGATGTCCACCCCACGCTCCGTGGGTACCATGACCCTGGGTGTGGAGAAGAAGAAGTCAATGAGAGGTTACCTCTGGGGTCAGCCAGAACTTGTGACAGAAAAATCCCATCTTGGGGTGGAAAGGAAAACCCAAGGAGATGTTTGCAAAGATCTGGCCTCCCAGAGGCTGCCCAGGACTGGGAGGAACAGGAGCCTGTAGATGCCACGCCTGGACATTTCTCTGGATGGATGCTCAGAGGGATACAGGGACCAACAACTGCAGCAATGCAGTGCAGGAGAAAAAGGAATTTATTTTGAGGGGGAAAAGGTACCGAATTTAGGGGTCTGCATCCACCAGGATAAATTTATGCATGGGATGTCCTGCAGACGGAGGAAACCGAGGGGGCCACTCATAGCATGAAGTAACCCAGATTCCTACTACGTGTTTAGCGTGAGATGTTTTTTCTGGGGAAAAAGAAAAAAAAAACCCACAAACAAAAAACTTCTTTTGCAGCGTTCATGAGAGTGACCCACGCGCGAACCAACGCAAGAAGGGAATGGTCTTTTTTTGGCCGCCGTGCTCGGGACAGAGTGTCTCGGGACTTCTGACAAATACCGAATGAAGGACAAATGTTGTGGGACTGATGGCGACGCCGCTGTGCGTTACACCATCGGGATCGAGGCGTGAGCCGGGGGGGAGGTCGTGTCCAGCAGACTCCCACATGAAGCAGCACGATGGAGAGAGACGTCTTTTTTTCTGCGTGACGGCCGCCTGTACCTCCTTTACGGGGCGGTGCACCATCAAACGCTCGGCACATCCGAAGGCAGCGCACATAAGAGCAAAACATCTGGATGTGCTGTACAGTAAACAAGACGTGGGCAAGTCACACCCCTCCAGATAATCCGTTGTTCAAAGTGAAAGCTCGCCACAGAAATTTGGAAAAAGGGAGGAGGGGGGAGTGGGGCAAGGCTCTTATTATGCTTGGAAACTATTTAAATATGTCAATATTAAGGGAGCGTAATTACCACTCAAGCAATTCCAGCAAACAAGTCGGTAACAGCACCTACTTTACGGGAAGTGCATTTCCTCTTGGCAATCTTCTGGCTGGGAATTATCGAGTACGCAGCTCTCCCGCTCCCCTCCATCCACTTCATCGCCGGCACCAGAGGGACCAGCATCTTCCAGCCAAGCAGGGCGATGGAGCGGAGCGATGTGTGCTGGGGTACACGTAACTGCACGTGGGGGGACCGTGCTGGTCAATGTAACCCACTTAGAAGTGATGCCCTAACCCCTGAGCAAGCTCTGCTGTGGGTCTGAGGACGTCGAGCAGCCCCGTGGTGCTGAGGAGCCCCATCCCACGCTCTCCTTGGAGTCAGTGCCGACCATCGTTTCTGCGGTCAAGGTCACCAGGAGTAGCTCAGTGCTCTGCTTCCCAGAGCATCCCTTGCAGCCGCGCTGTGGAAAGAGTCAGAGGAAGGAGAGGACTGCGGTTAAGGGACCGGACTCCATACCCAAATCTCCTGAGTCAGCTCTCAGCATCGCCACCGACATCCCGTGTCGCGCCGGTTGAGTTGCTTCACCCTCGGTGACGCCAACTCCTGCCTTATAAAAGTCCTTCTGTGGTCAGTTGTGTGGCAACGCAGAGTTGTGCTCCGGCTTGGGGAAGTTACTAATGGTCTTTGACTTCTTCTGTTTTGAAAACACTGAACCTAGAAGTGAGGTTCCTTGAACTGTTAGTCATCAAAGGAAACGGCGGCTTCCCAAAGCTGCTGAGAACCTTCCCAGGGCTGCTGCGAGGGGACAACCTTCCCCCTCCCTGTTGGAGACGCTTGGAGCGCATCCGGGCTGGCACGTGGTCCAGGGAGAGGCTGAAACCGGAGAATTCCCATGAACAAAACCCATCCCATGGGAAAGCTGCCCTGTAGCGTGGCCACCCTGCAGCTGTCCCCTCTGGGATCACCCATGGGTGCTGCCGACCCCTCAGCTACCTAATGCCATTTACGCAACAACCCACTAAGGACACCAAAAAATAATCTTCAACCAAAGCAGCGGCAATTAACCTCATCGCTCGTTAGCTAGGGTCTGTATATAATCCTTATTCTTGAGTATGAGCATTTTTCAGCATCCTTGTGCGTTGTGGAAGTGCTTTCGTCCATACTGATCATGGCAACCCAAGGTTTCAGGGGTTTGTCCCAGACAACCCAGGAGATTCACCCATCTCTACCGAGATGCTGGACCACTCTCCCCTCTGCTGGGACCCAACGCTGGGTAACAGCCGTGGTCGCAGTCCATCCTTCGTCAAAGACAGGTCCCAAAGTCCACGGGAAGCAACATGATGCTCAGATGAGGTACAGGCATTTGGGTTTGGTCATTGGGCTCTTCACGTTCCTGATTTTGCCACCACTTTGACTAGTTTTGAATTGCATTGACTCAACGTTGCCCGGGATATTCTCACAAGCCCGATGTGAAGCGTGTGAGTGCTCGTTATTGTTCGTAACACATGGACCGTGGTATGGGCCCTTTTAAATTCGTTAAAAGCACTTGAATATTTTTAAGTGATTTGGGTTTTTTGCAATACCCACCCAATCTGAGTCCTAATCCCATCTAAGGGCTGCAGAGGAGCTATAACAAAAGATTAGTTCATGGTTAATGTCTGGTTAGTGCCTGAAAGGCATCTTGAAAACGTAAAATGCCACAGAAATGCTGAATAATCTTATTTTTGTTGTCCATCCTTGAGCAATGCCCTTAAGCCTGACAAATGCTCACTGCAAGCGAAGCGAACGTCCTCTCATTATATTTGAACAATCGAATCTCACGCCCTGACGTACAGAAAGCCCACCGCGATGGTGCCTGCCTAGCTGGGCACATTATTTTTGCTGAGCAGCCCCATTTTTGAGTCACCCCAGAATTTCTCATCGCCTTCAGTGCCCCAGCAGAAAGATAACGGATGGGGTCCCCCATCCGCGTCTTGGAGGGGGAACCTGAGCTGAGCTGCTTCGTTTTCCTGTGTTTCACCCTTCGTGAAGGGTGTTGGCAAGTGTTGTGTTAAATCCTTGCTGAAAAGCCACCACTGGGACAGCAAATATTTTTTAAGCATATCTTTTTAATTGTATTTTGGCCATTTAGGGGGAGATAGCCCCATTCTCAGCACCCAGAAGACACCCAACTCCATATTCATTGGTTTTTTTGTTGCATCCCTCAGATCACACCAACCGATCCCATAGCTGTGTCCATGTTTTTCTCCCCAAACAGCCCCAGCTCACGGCATTTGGGGGAGCCGGGGCTGCCTGCGGCCGCACGCTCCACGCCGCATTGATCGGCGCGGTAATTCCTCCAGCGGCACGGGGCACGCTGTGCATTAATCTGCTCCCGTTAGCTGTAATTTGATAACGTTAATGCTTGGAGCCCAGCCTGCGGGAGCATATGGATTGCTTCCCACTTGCACCGGAGCTCCTGCTCTTTCTCATGGCACGCTGTGACGCAGGGCCGGGCGCCGTAATGCGTGCGGTTTTGGGGAGGGGGGAAGTCTCGTAATGTGGGTAATGCACTCGGGAAGTCAGTTGTGGGGAAAAAAATCAACAAAACCTTAGAGAAGGCAACAGGGGAAAGTCCTTTCCATCAGGCTGTTGCGCTGCTCCGGGGTTAGAGTGGTGATGGACCCTCGCAGCCATCACCGCGTTGGGTCCCAGTGAATTACGGCGAACCACAGAGCTGATGTGAGCAATAACTCGGTACAGGAAAGCCACGGACCTGTTGGAGCAGGTCTGGAGGAGGTCACGAAAATGGTCAGAGGGCTGGAACTATGAGGGCAGACTGAGAGAGTTGGGGTTGTTCAGCCTGGAGAAGAGAAGGCTCTGGGGAGACCTTAGAGCAGCCTGCCAGTACCTAAAGGGGCCGACAAGAAAGATGGGGACGGAGTTTTTAGTAGGGCCTGTAGCGATAGGACATGGGAGAATGGTTTTAAACTAAAAGAGGGGAGAT
>NW_009621076.1:250-2702 GCF_000690535.1 Cariama cristata | reverse complement strand
CGGGGGTGTGCTGCACAGAAGTGCTTTGTGCTGTGACCCCCCCACACCCCATCCTGTTTTCGGGAGCAAGCGGGGAGCGAAGCCGGGGCTTGGTTTTCCCGGGCTGAAGCTGCTGTCCGCCTCCATCAGACCCAGCCCAGCCCGGGGCCCGAGCATCCCTGCACCCCGCTTTTGGCAGAGGGATGCTTTCGGGGTGCAAGCATTCCTCTTCCTCATTGCTGTCCAAGAGCAACATTTTTTTTAGTTATTATTAATTCTTGATTCAAGCCCGGTTGCCGGTGCTCCAGCTGAGCTCTGCCAGCTAAAATCTGCCCTGGGCTTATTTCTCACCAGGCACAAGTACGTGGCCTTGTTAAATAGAAGAATAAATGACGTTGGGCAAATTAAAGCAGGCAAAAAGGGGGCTTTGAACACAAAGCAGCGGTTTGTTTTTATTTTTGGTGCCCAGCACAGCTATTTCGGGGAGCAGATGGACAGACCCGCGAATTTTGATGGCTCCCTGCTGTGTCCAAATCCCTCTTCCCCCGACAGGATCCCCTGGCGCGGGCAGCGAAGTCTTCAAACGCCGACGCGCTAATTGCCTCCACCTCCTTGTACCTCGTCTGGACCGCTACTAACTGCTCTGCAAATGCCGTGGCTCCAATTTCACCTGTAAATGCCCCAAACCCGCCCCGAACCTCCATACGTCCATCTGTATTGTGTATGCTCTGCCAGTCAACCTGCAGGAGAAAACAGTGGAAATGACCCAAAGGGCTTGATTATATAGTTTTTATTATTCTCTTTTTTTAATCCCAATTAGCTGAAGTAGCCGATTTTTTTTATGTTATTTTGCTCTATTTTGTTTTATTTTGCTGTATTCTATTCTCATTTGCTTTATTTTATTGTATTTTACGCCCATGTGCTGCTTTGGGTCCTGGTCTGTGCTGGAGGGGAAGCGACGCTGGTTTTGCCCTGGGGGCTTCATTGCTCTCTCTCAGGTGGGACTAACAGCCCTCTTTCTCTTTTAAATTGCAGACCCCCTGTAAAAATGTCTTCTTCACCCATCAGGGGAGAGCAGTGCTTGTAGTCTGTCGTCACCCGGCGGGTGCTTGGTTGGCTGAACCCAGCTTATGGGGCGCCCCTCCAAAAATACACACCAAATACTGCAGTGAGGATTGAAAAGGAAACTTGTGCTTTTAAAAAAAAAAGAAAAAAAAATCAAACAAAAAGATGTTTTTATATCAAGAGCACAGCATTGTGTAGAATGTTTTATTCTTTTAATATAAAATTGCATTAACTTTTCTATGGGATGCATGGCCGTGGGAATGGGACCGGTTGGGATTTTTAAATGCATTTTTTTGCTGATTGTTTGTACTAAAAATTGTGACTCAGTGGTATTAAAAGATTTCCAATCATGCGCATCCTTCTAAAATCGTCTCTTTGTTCTCCCTCGTTCCAAACGTGGGCCGCTCCCCTGCACGTGACTCCTCCGCTGGGTCGAAGCAACTTCTGCGGCGCGGTCCAGCCGGGAGATTCTCCCCCATGCCGAACGTTTTTTGCCCTCCTGGGCAGGTGCTGGCTAAAGATCTCCCGTCTTTTTCGGTGTGCTGCTCTTGAAGGAGAGGATGCACCCTTAAAAATTGCTTCATTTAAGGCTAAACCCATAAATAAACGAGCATCTTGTGCTTGGTCTCTCCACAGGGCTCTTCCCAAGGCCGACATGCCACCAGCATCCTCCTATTGCCCCTCTTACGGGCCCTCAAAGCTGACCTCTCCCTTATTTTCTCCCATTTTCCATGAATTCAGAGCTAGCTTGTGCCTAATTGAGCACTTTGCTAATTTAAGCTGATTTTTGCTTTCCCTGTGGAGGGGCCAGACCCGCCCCATCCCGTGATGCTCTGCTTGGTTTTCCTTGGGGATGATGCTTTCCATCCAGGTTTTTGCATGGCCGCTGTCTTGGCTCAGCATCCTCATCCTGCCCCGCAGCACCTGGGCCAGGAATGCATCCCATCCCACCTCAAAAAGTGGGGATTTGGGGTCCTTGGTGGCTCCCGTGACATCTCCACGGGTCACCCGAGGGCTCCCTGGGGATGGATGCCCAGGCTGGACGCACATCAAAGCAGTGGGTGGTGGTGGGAAAGCAGCTGGGCAGTGATAATGTGTTGGGGGTATAAAGGCCCCCACTGTCCTCCAGACAATCCCGCGTGTGTTTTGCACAGGGCAAAGCAGGATAAAATATGGGAACGGGACACAGGGCTCGCTGCGGTACACGAGATCTGCCTCCATCCACATAGTATCCAGGCTAAAACATAGGTTTCGCCCCCCCAAGATACTTCTTTTATTTAATAAAACCAGTTTGATGAACAATATTTAGGTTTCTGGTCATATCTGTTGCTTGCATCCCAAACTCTGTGAAATAATACTCATTTTTAAAAAGGCAGAAATGAGGGAAAAGGGAAAATGATGCCCCCCC
>NW_009621076.1:0-219 GCF_000690535.1 Cariama cristata | reverse complement strand
AAAAATAGCCCCCCCCCCCCCATGCCAAGATGGCATCAACTCTCCCCAGATTGCCACGGCACTGCAATATCACGTCAATAGTAGAGCAGGAAAAAAAGAAATCGCCTTTTTTTTTCGTAAAAAAAAAAAAGTATTAAAATAATTTAAAGCTCCATTTCAGGGCCCCTCGTTACGTTTAGCACGAAGATGTTTCCGTGGCGGCGCTGCCCTTGGCTGGGG
>NW_009621075.1:2464-2686 GCF_000690535.1 Cariama cristata | reverse complement strand
GGAACGGCCCCCGCCACCGCTGAGGTGGGTGTGCAGCATTGGGCTGCTTTAGATCTGCAATCGTCAATTCTTAAATTTCTTACACAGAGAGGAATACATTTCCAAGACTTTTACCATTAGCTGTTTGTAGAAGTAAGGAACTCTCTTCCTTTAGAAACTCCCAGTGGCGATGGATCCCCGCCCCAGACCTCACCTGTGCCAGGGAGCGCGAGAGTTACCTGG
>NW_009621075.1:1892-2429 GCF_000690535.1 Cariama cristata | reverse complement strand
GGTTCCCCATCCAGCGCTCGGGTCGGTCCAGCATGGCCTGAGACGACACAGACACCTACCTCCTGCCCAATGCCGGCGAGCATCACTTTGCAAGGTGATCTCCGCAAGGCGTGCGCTCCCGAGGGATAAAAAACTGCCCATTAAATCCAGCCACGAGTAGCTCGGGGTGGGAAGCAGATGCTGGCCGTTGCTTTGCTGTGACACGTGCTGGAGGATGCGCAGAAGGTGCAGGAGGACGTACAGAAGCCCTCCAGGGTGGGAGGGCAGCAAGGCCCCTCCAGACCCCCAGCGGAGGCCACAGGGAGCTCAGAGACCGCTGTGAAGTGGCAAAGGCTGCCCATTAAATCCAGCCACGAGTAGCTCGGGGTGGGAAGCAGATGCTGGCCGTTGCTTTGCTGTGACACGTGCTGGAGGATGCGCAGAAGGTGCAGGAGGACGTACAGAAGCCCTCCAGGGTGGGAGGGCAGCAAGGCCCCTCCAGACCCCCAGCGGAGGCCACAGGGAGCTCAGAGACCGCTGTGAAGTGGCAAAGGTCTC
>NW_009621075.1:0-1857 GCF_000690535.1 Cariama cristata | reverse complement strand
GGGGTTTGGGGGTGCCCGGGGCAGTGCTGGAGACCCTCTGCGCTGGCTGCTAGTGACAGAGGGGGAGGCACGAGGACGCCTCAAAACTTGCCACTAAGCACCTTCTCGCTGGAGGGGTGCAGGGCGTGCTCCCCCGGCTCTTTGGGCGGTTATTAGCAGGTAACAGCCCACAGCCCCCACTGGCTCAGTCTGGGGGGCCTCTGGCACCTGCCGCCACAAAGCCTCGCTACCTGCAGTCAGATGGCTTCGGCACATGCTACGGCAACCTGACTTTTTATGTCTCGTGTGTATTCCCCTACAAATTCATTTAAAATGTTGCTATAATGTCAAAAGAGACCCTCAGGATCATCAGATTTCAGCGGTAGTGGGTAAAAATTAAAAAAAAAAAAAAAAAAAAAAAAGCCCCAGGACCTCAGCATATCTAGCCAAGCAAAATGCGTTAGAGTCGAGAATGACGATAACTCAGCTCTCGGGCACAGCACCACCAGCACCACCACCGTCTCTGCCAGATGCTCTGGGGTACAAGCACCCAGCGAGGAGCACCCCAGAGCTCTCTGCCAGGCTGGGGAGCACGGCGGGGCCGAGCATCACCGCACCCACCCCAAGGGAGCATCCCCACCGCAGCACAGCACCGAGGAAACCCGCAGGGCAAGAGCCGGTTGTGCCGGGCAGGAACAGCAGTCACGGACCGGTGTCCTGCAAAAAAACTCCGACTCCGTCGCCTGCCGAGCCCTGCGCCCCTTCGCCGCTCATTCGTGCCTTGGTTTGGGTTGGTATTGCATTTGGTTTTTGGAAAGACGAAAGAGGAAGCCCCACGAAGCACGAGCCCGTGGGTGGTGGGTGTCACGGTGCGATGGGGCTTTCAGGCTCGGCACCCGCGGTCTCATCCTGCTGCCCAGCGCGGGGTGCGGGAGCTGCGCGGCTCCCGGTCTCCCGCGGGAAGGAGAGGGGTCGGTGCACAAAGGAGCAAGGGGAAAACCACAGCCGAGGGCAGCACTGTTTGAGTTAGCAAAACGCTAATATTAGTGTAAGTCGTAACATTTAAAACAATGTAACAAAATAAGCAAATGTTTTTTTCAACCCTTACCTCAGTCATGACATAAGTATTTCAAGATGTTCACCAAAGTATTACAAATCACAGTGTGGGCTATCAATCTGTCCATGAAGAGCACAAGCTTTGGTATTTCCAAGTGATATTTGAAATCCTAACCCCCTAAGCAAACGACGTCAGGCGATAACATCCCGTTTTCCGCAGAGAGCGCTCGGCTTCCCCAGCCCTGGGAAAGGGCTGCCGTAGGCGCGCTCCTCATTCCTCAGCTAAGCATGTAATGCAAAGCACCAAGCACTAAGCCCTTCTGTTTTACACTGCACACTGATTTGGAAGCAAATATTTTTCCAACAACATCACCAAATTGAAAGCATTTTGCAAATCTGAAACCTTCTCACAATACTGTTTTGGAAAAAACTTGACTGAGCGAGCGTCGATCTGTCAGTGACAGAAGCCATCGCTGACAATTTCGTTGGGAAGTGCTAACCCACCGTGTCAAACAGCTCGGCTTTTTGGGGTGAAATCCGGGAAAAGGCATCGCCCACAAGGCAGCATCCCTTGGCATCCCTCTGTCCGCGTGCGTCTCCCTCGGCCGGGGGCTGGGGCCCCGCCGGTGCCGGGGCACAGCCCCCCAAAGCGCCTGCCGCCTCCCTCCTGGCAGGAACGGTGCCCGGGCACGGCCCTCCCTTTTCGCCATTTTACAGCTTTATTAGCACGGTTTTTACTGAATGGGCACAGAGCATACAAAATGCAAACGTCAAAGCCGGAGACAAAGCCGTGGCCGACTCTAGGCTACAGAAATACAAAAG
>NW_009621074.1:0-1818 GCF_000690535.1 Cariama cristata | reverse complement strand
AGCCGGGCGCGGGGGCGCGGAGGCTCCGCAGCTCCAGAGCGGGGCTGGGCGCGGGCGGGAGGGCGCGCTCCGATACTCACTTTCTTTTGAACTCTGTCGCTACGTCCACCCTTGCAGCATCCACCCCGAAGAAGGTCGCAGAGCCGAGATAGAGCAGGGCTACGTGAACTAGTTTCATTCTGGCTGGACTCCTGGTGGAGGGAAAAGAGAAGAGCTGTAAGCATGGTTGCTAATAAAAGTCAAGTAAGGTCTGTCCTTTATTTCTGGTGATTCCAGAGAGCTCCTTCCCTCGGAGAGCCCCCGGGCTACCGGGGACTTTGTGTGCGATATGAAGCAGAAGCTAATATTTGCTCAGCAACTTATCACAGAGTAAATAACAGAGCCTCCAAAGTTTACGTTTGTCGAGAGTTTTACTTGCAGAGGCGGCTGAAAACCAGCAGGATTTCCAGAATACCCCCAGCGGCTTGCACTAGGATTTAGCAAACCCATGAGATTAGAGAGAGCTGGCTATCAGACGCATCGTTTCCAAACTCCAGCAAGTGTTTTGCTGCCTGGAAGTTTATCCCCTGATAGCTCGTCTTCCCACTTCACACGCAGAACCAGCTAGTTCTGGATCTTATGTTGTAAACTGCAGCTGATGCCAAGAGCCAGTGCAAGACTCCGCAGCATAACTCCAAGCTCTTCCAAACAGTCCAGATTTAGCAGATTTTTTTACTTCCTCTCCACCTCCCTTGCATCTTTTGTTGTTGTTCTTGTTGAGGGAGGGAAAAAAATAGTTCTTACCTGACAGTGAGGATAATCCACTGAGACAAATGTTCTTGTAGTAGTGATCCGAACTTGCAGGGTTTCCTGAGGAGCGAGAACTCCTTCTTTGTGTGTCTGAAGTAACCACTGCCGAGCTGCGCTTCACCGCTGCTTTTATAGAAGGGGAAGTGGGTGGACCTTGGCGTGGCCAGGCGATTTTTTTGACATTTACCCCCCACCCCCACGTCCCCACATGATTAAAAAGTACTTTCTAATCATTCTACGTGGTTGGGGGCTACCCATACTAGGGTAAAAATAAGAGGATTATTGAACATTATCTTAAACAACCCCCTTGGTATTTTGTTAATTATAATGACAGCTTTTAGGTGTGGATTCCGAGTCACGGAATAATTTGCAGAATCTGATAAGCCCCTCGGTCTGTTTTACTGGGGACAGATTTTTTTAACTGCTGATACGTTATTATGTTTACACGGTCTGTAGCATAATTTCTAATTCTAGGCATCTTTACTTCAGGTGGGTGGAAGCAGGGGAGTGGGAACTATACTCAATCAATTTCAAAATCCATCTAAATCAGTCAAATAGCAAAGTTCCAAAAATAAACCCATATTTGGACAATGTGAATTACGATGAGTAACTGTAACGAATACCACCCTTCTTTACACAAGTAAGGAGGTGACAAATCAGACATCATTAATATTTATGACTCATCTTGGGTGCATTTTTTTATCTAATAAAATGTATTTTATTTACTTGACCGATTCAAGTAAATGACAATTCAAATGATATTGGAAGATGAAGGTTAGAGCTCACTTCTGTACCTTTGAACAAAGGAAACAGCATTTTCTGGGGCAAAGACAGGGTCACTGAAATGCTTGGGGTTACGGACACCAGGGGAGACTTGCCGTGCTTCGTTTTATCCCCAATCCGCAAACCTTTACATACGTGAGTGCACTTACTTCCCCGGTTATAAAGCTAAACCAGTGCAGGATTAAGGTCGCTAACAGCATTCTCCGGGCTGACCAGCAGCAAAATCTTTGCCTGTCTACTTTTATA
>NW_009621073.1:434-26538 GCF_000690535.1 Cariama cristata | reverse complement strand
GGTTTTGCAGCTGGCTGCCCAGCGTGGCTTTGCCTGGCCTTGGCTGAGACCCCTTAAAGAGGGGACCGCAATCCTTCAGCCGGGGTTGTGTGGTGGGCGGCGTAACCATCCTTGACATCCGCACAGGTGCATGAGCTTCTCTCCCAGCTGCTGGTGGTATCAGGCGTGCTTTTCTCCTCTAAGCCATTCTTTTTGTTTTCGCAGGTATCTTTTAATCATAGAGTACTGGGGAGGTTAGCAAGGTCTGTAATTCTCTATGTATGGCCTTCTGCTTCTTAGCGTTTAATATAGCCTGGCCTTATTGGAATAGTTGGTTTCTTTTGGGATAGTTACAGACTCTGGGTTTCATAAGTGTTGCATCAGAGTCAGTAACGCTGCTTCTAACAGAGAAGGTCATTGATTCACACAGAAACTCTTTTGGAGTTTGCTGTCTTCTGTGTGTTCTTTTGCTGAAGGTTAAGCAAATGTGTCCTTGGTTTAGCTTTGTGGGCTTGTGTTGTAGCACTGAGAACAATATTTGTGAAGGCAGTAAACTGTGAGCTGCAAGAAGAAAGCATTAATTCAGTATGAAGCAACACTGCTACAGTGGGAGATGTTGCTGAGAGATGGGGAGGGTAATCTCAGAATCTCAGAGTGTGATCTTTCTCCTCTGCACTCTTGTATACATTTAAGAGCCATAAATTTGATCTTTGATATGTGACTTGAGCTCACAGGCCAGACATACTTTTTCCTCCTGAAATACAACTATTTTGGAAAAAGTACTGATATTTTTGCGCCTCACTAGTATTTTACCAATCTGATTTTGGAGTAAATGTAACAACAACTGGATAAAATATTTTCCTGTTCCTGTAGTGTTACTTATCCTAATGTTGTTCCTACTGTAGTATTTTTCTGCATGTCCAAATCTAATATGTGCAACTTTTAGTGTCATTATAGATATGTTGGGGGAAAGAGAAGATTATATATTATTATGATCTTTAGGCATGCAATCATAAGACACCTATGTATAAGTCATTAATTTCAATGCATAGATCAACAGTGTCTTATGTTAAGATAATTGTTAAATGCTCTGTCTTATCCTGTGAATTCATTGTGCTGCCATTTCATACTTTTATTTCTTGACAATGTGAAGTCTTTACAGTGAATACGGAATTATTAATTTTCTTCTTTCTATTAGTGTCTGTGACACTGGCAAGCATAGTTTTGCTGGACATTGTGCAAAATTAAAATAGATGTGGCAAGATAAGAATAGGCCAACAACAGCGGTATTGCTCATGCTGCTCTGTCAAGACCATGCTGTTTAGCATCAAAAGCATTGAGAAACGCAGCTTATGTCCATCACTTTGAAACAACACTCAGTGGTCAGCAGCGTGACTTCATGCAACAGCAAAATTCATGAGGAGGTAGTTTCTCAGTCACTGAGGGTTCAGCCTGCCGTGATAACAATTACGGTGGTGCTGGGACATCTGCCTGGGACACATGCATGGCATCCAGAGAGCAGTACGGAGTAAGAAAGTAAAACAGGAAGAAATACTGCCTGGAACTCAAAGCCCAGACTCAGGTGGGCTGGTGGGAGTAGGAGACCGATTGAACAGAGGGGGCTTTGGAGAAAAGGATTTAAATTAGGGTGGGTGGGCAGAATTCAGGCAATTGATTGGGAAGACTGGACTAGCTCCCCAGTAGGACTGAACAGCTGGGACATACAGGTGTGCAAGGGGAAGGGAACCGTAATAACAACAGAAACTCATTACAAAGTGTTGTTCAAGTGACTGAGAGGTTTCCTGCTCATAAGACTTGTACAGATTGGGCCTGGTTTCTGCCCCTGCCTTCGAGCTTGTCTTACGTACTCAGTGACTTGTTTTAAATACTCATATTTCATGTTTCTCTAATATTCTTTCCGTTCCATATTACTATCCCCTAATGAGGGCAAGACTAGAAAAATCTGAAATGAGACTTCATAATTCAGTCATAGGGTTTCACCATGCCTCACTACACAGACTGAGGGCGCAAAGCTTACAGAAAATCCACTTCTGACTTCATATCTATTGTTGTCCTAGGTAAAAAATAAGAAGCTCGTTGAGCTGCTGAGAAGGAAAGTTCGTCTTGCCCAGCCTTATGCTGGTGTTTTTCTTAAAAAGGATGACAAGTAAGTTGTTTCTCTTGGTATTTTTAAAAAATTTTTAAAAAGCTATTTCCATTACTAGGCTGCACTTATACTAAAAGCTATGATCTGAAATTCCCTGTCTTGGACAATATTACAGAAATTGCATATAGGCTTGGACCATCCTCTTACTATGACAGTTTTCATTGCCACCACCATCACTGCCAGGAGATTGAGTCTTGCCTTAGAAAAGGTTGTTATTATTTGGGAGGGAGATGAACCAGCCAGGTAGTTAGGTGATTTGGAAAGAGGCTACATGGTGGTAACAGTGGGGATAAAGTGAAGTATCTTTACTCCCGAGTCCAGTTTAAAGTTCTACAACCAGTGATTGTTTCTTTTTATAATCTTACCTGCCTTCTCAAGATTCTGAATATCTACTCCAATTTTCTTCCTCAATAGCAATGAATCTGATGTGGTGGAAGATCTGAATGAAATCTACCAGATGGGAACTTTTGTACAGATTCACGAAATGCAGGACCTTGGAGATAAGTTGCGTATGATAGTCATGGGACACCGAAGGTAATTACTTGTACTTCCACTGCGTCTCACTAGATTTTTTTTTATGACTAGATATATCCCTTTACTGTTTTCACCATGTATGTGCGTTTTCATACACAACTCATGTATGGCAAGCTTTTGATTTGTTACCACAACGTATCCTGATAGTGGTCTGGTGCTCCAGCACCAATATTCTATGTACTACTACAGGTGTGACAAGTTAGTCACAAAAAGGAAGAGCTAGTGCATGTCATTCTCGTACAAATTGTAAAGTGATACAAGCAAACATTCATTAAGGTGAAGTTTAACAGTTTCTTTGACAAATACAGCAAGGTTTAGTAATGGTGAAAAAAATTCTCTGGAACTAATTCAAACCAGTATTTTTGCTTTAAAAAAAAAAAAAAAAAAAAGTGGTCCAAAACTGTAATTATGCCTTGTCTATGTAACCTTGTCCCAGAACTGAATTGAAGAAAATAGGATTATTGTTGGGAATATAGGTTTAGCTATTTGTGCTAAGTATTTTGAGCTAAGACAATATAAAATTGTGGTTTTAAAAGTGTCAAATAATTAATTTCTATTCAAAGGGAAAATACAAAGACACAAACATGGGAGGGGAGACAGATTCAGAGTGGGTTTTGTTTTGAGGCACTACTTTTTTCCTCCCACTCACTTTGCATTTGTTCTGGACCACAAAGAATGGACAGTACTTCTTGAAACTCAATTTGTGTGAGTTTGCAAGTCAACTCCTTTTGAAATGAAGTCTTAGACCTCCTGCTGCATTATCACAGCATGACCTTGTTTGATTGTGTTTTGGAAGTAGGCAGCTATTGGGTTTGGTTTACTTGGAATAGAAGTATTTCCCTGTAGTTTGGAAGGTGTTGGGAATTGGTCTTTATTTGGTTGAGACACAGAGCACTGGTCAGTCATGTCCAAAGGAACCATACTGGATATCAGATCTGAGGAGCATGGTGCATTTACAGGAAAAAATATAGAAGAGGAAACTCTTATATCAGCAAACTCTTATATCAGCAGCCAAAATAATGAAATGTGGTGTCCTGCAAGTGTAGATCCTCTTATTTCTAAATCCCTCCCTTAGTTCTCCCCATACACCTTCTAGCATGCCTTCTGGGTTAGGGCAGCAGCTTCTTTAGTCAATCTGGAGCTATTTACATGCCAACTGGTCAGCTTGCTGCTGTGAAGCTCTGTTCTGGTTGCCCTGCAAGGACATGTTCTACCTAGCAACTGATTTCTGCCACGAGCAATCCCACTCTCCAGAAAATGTTTTTGAACTGAATTGTCTGTGAATCCCTTCTGTTGACAAGAGTAGTCAAAAGTTGCTAATGGCAGACAGTTGGAGTAGTTGAGGAGGTCTTATTTTTTGAAGATCACATGGAAAATAAGACCTGTACTTGTGCATAATGGCAGTTATTCCGTGAGCTGGGAGTCTGCTACACCACAAGGCTTTTTTTGGACTCCATATTCACAGCCTAGTAAGAGAACTTTGTCAAAGGCTATTGCAGTTTCTGAGTGTTTGTCTGGCACTGGTCTTTGGTGGGGAAACCTTTTAAGATGGGCAAGATTTTGATCCCTTTCTGGAGATATGTAGGTCATAATCTGTATTGAAAACATCTGACATGAGGTTGTATGCACAGCAGGCAAAACTCAGAAAAGTTTTAAGAACAGTAACAGGGAAGATAATTTTTTTGAAAGTGATTATGCCATGTGAGCTAGCCTGTCCCTTTTAAGGATTAATACTCAGTTGTTGTGGAATGTGTTGTGGGTTTGGTCTCCTTCAAAATCATGATCTAGGAAATCTCTTTGTGTAATAGACTAAAATTTCAAATGTCTAAGTATGGAATGACTTCAAGGTCCGTTATACACATGGTATGTAATATTTAGTGTTACAGCAGATAATGCAGCAGATGTTGTTTAAAGCAGGGAGGTTGGTTGTTAAGAGTCAGAAAACTGAAAAAGCAGAACATAATATTCAGAATTAAAGTGAAACAGTGAACTTGCTTTTCAGGAGAGACACGAAGAGAGTATGAATCCACATCAGAGTTGTTGGTTCATGTAGCTAGAGAAGCTGGCTCCTGAGCAGACATACTAACAATGGTGACTTATTAATTGTTCTGTTCATGTGCTGCAACTTGTCACTGAGAAGTCAGGCAGTCTGTGATACTGAGCTTTGATGCATGTGTGTATTCACTAACATTATTATTTTTCTTTTAATCATTAGAAATCTGGTTTTGTAGTTCTGCAACTGGTTTAAGCTAACAGTTTATGATAAAGGTGCTGTCAGCTGCCCTTGGCCTCTCATTCACACACTAATAGGCCAAATCAGTGGTCAGTTAAATTTTTTGTATGGCAACTTACTGTAAATTTACTTAGTAAGTCCTGTCAATATCTACCACTTGATTCTTACTGTTTTACTAAATCAAGCCTTATTTTGACAAAATGAACCAAAAGCTAAATCTTGTCAAAACACATACAATCAGTCACCTTTGTCAAAGTCTGAAATTTTAGTTTACTTAAAATACAACTTAGACTCTTTCCTTTTCATGTTGAAGAGCTGAAATCACGTATAACAGAAGGAAATTGATTGTAGCTGGTTTCTTTTGGCTTTCAGGATTCGTATAAACAAGCAACTAGAGGTTGAGCCTGAGGAGTCTGAGAACAAACAGAAAATTAGAAGGAAACAGAAGCGCTCTAAGAAGGAGGCTGAAGAGGAGCCAGGAGCAAAGGACCAAGCTGTGGAAGTGGTACTAGATCCTGTAGCTGCTTCTTCACAGGAAGTTCTCATGGTAGAAGTAGAGAACGTGGTTCATGAAGATTTTCAGATCACAGAAGAGGTTAAAGTGAGTGAATTAATCATACAAGCCTGGACTTGTCCTGTAGAGTTGCACCTACATTTCTTGCTTAAAAGGAAGAGTTCTAACATTGGGCTCTAGTTTCAGGCTTCAGAAACCAGTTTCTTCTTCTCACAGTCACTGCGTGAGGGGATTACATGAAAAGAATGATTTTTCATTACAACAGCTCAGTTCCTTAGAACTGATCACTTCAAAAAGTTGCTGAATGAAGAGTTGGGCTGTGCTTAAATCTGTGTAATATCCTCTATCAAACTGAGTCTTTGCTTCAAGGTGACTGGAGTGGTCAACCTGATCATATCTTCTGGCCAAGAACCAGTTACGTTTTGTGCATGCAGAAAGCCAGCCTATAGCCAGCCTTTCTTGTCTTTCCTTGCCTCCTAGGAGGAATAACTGCCCCAACACCAGGTACCAGTACAGCACACCATTGCACATTGGTGCCAGGGGCTGTATTTCTCTGCTGCTGTGCTGGAGAGGTTGGGGAATGTCATATTTGTACTGAGGCCTTGTCTGTCCATTTCCAGTCTTCTTGTTGATTAATTTTTCTTGTGTTTATAGGCACTTACTGCAGAAATTGTCAAAACGATCCGAGACATCATTGCATTGAACCCCTTATACAGGTATGTTTCCCATGCTGCCCTGCTTTGGAACAGTGTGTTCTCAGGCTGGACTACACTGAAATTTTCTATTCCACTTGTCCTTTTGCTGTAATGAAGAAGAGATATTTGCTGAATTGTCACCTAGAATTTTGTTTTGAGATGTGAGCTTTATCGTCCATTGTTGGAAACAGAGGGGAAGCTTTGAAAACCTGATGTGAAACTTAGATACAAGGTAGGACGAGAAGTCCTCTGGCAGGTGATCTGGGTCTAAGTGAAGCTCACTGCACTATCATGGTATGATCCATAAGAGTAAGAGTCTTAGCATACTGGCATAAAAATTTTTATGTAACTGTTAAGAGAGCATTTTGTATGTTTGGTTTTATTTATCAGTGATCATTCCTTTTATTGAATGATTTATGTGTTACTGAGTATTGGCTTAGTCAAATTTTTAAAAAATTAATTATGTTGCTATGAAACTGAGCTTTGTTTCATTTCTTTACTCTGTGCTATCAAGTAAATAACTCTGTAAGGATACTCCCTTATGAATGTAAAAGTCGAGAGAGCATTTTGGGGTTTACTACCACTTTTTCAGAGAGTCCGTGCTTCAGATGATGCAGGCTGGACAACGTGTGGTAGATAACCCCATCTACCTGAGTGACATGGGTGCAGCACTAACAGGAGCAGAGTCACAAGAACTTCAAGACATCTTGGAAGAAACCAGTGTAAGATGAAGCTTTTAACTAAAGTTATGCTAACTGAATCAAAAGTATGTCTGTAATATGTCATGGTTTCTTTACTAGCCTCAGTACAGAGGAGACTTTGGTGCTATCTTTGGTGATATGTTAATACCAGTGACTAGGTTCCTGTTTCAAGAATATAGTAAGTCATTAATAACTTGCCTTAAGGGAAAGGCTGGATGCTCTGCATCTTTGGTGGCAAAGAATTTTCTTTCACACATTTGATGATTATAGGATAAAAATGAGGGAAAGGCAAAGGAGAAAATTTTAGAATTTATATATTTTTACCTATGCCAGATTATTTACAGTAGATCTCAGATCTTGAACTGTCACACGGATATTCTTAAAGTAGGCCTTTGAGCTTTTCCTCTTTAGTGCTCTTTTGCATAAAGAACCTGTGTCATGCTATAGACAACAGAGTCTCATATGTTGACTTTTGTCTTACAGTGACAAGATACTTCCCGTTCATAGTAACAAATAGTAACATTTGTTCCCCTATCCAATACATGTATTTGTGGATTCTCTTGGTCCTCTTTTTATTGGAGTTTTGGGGGGGTTTGGCTTTTTTTTTTATTTGTAGGAACTATTTTTGGTGTATAATGTTTTTTTTTAATAATTCCTTGAGTCAGGAAATCCAAAAGGGAATGGAATTTATTTTGTTACTCTGCTTCTTGAGAGCATTTATGTCATGATTTCTGCAGCTGTCACGCTTGTATAATTTTTATTTTAAAAAAACCACAACAACAACAACAACAACAAAAACCAACCAAACAAACAAAAAACCTGAGGTTATTTAGTCTGGAGAAAAGGAGGCTGAGGGGAGACCTTATTGCCCCCTACGACTACCTGAAAGGAGGTTGGTCTCTTCTCCCCTGTAACTAGCGATAGGACAAGAGGAAACGATCTCAAGTTGTGCCAGGGGAGGTTCAGGTTGGATATTAGGAAGAACTTCTTCACTGTAAGAGTCGTTAGGCATTGAAATGGGCTCCCCAGGGAGGTGGTGGACTCACCATCCCTGAAGGTGTTCAAAAAAACATTTAGATGTGGTGCTTCAAGACATGGTTTAGTGGGTTTAGCAGGCGTAGTGGCATTGGGTATATGGTTGGACTTGATGATCTTTGAGGTCTCTTCCAACCATAATGATTCTATGATTGGTTGCGTGCTACACGGTTCGTCTTTCCACATCTGCAGGTGCTGGAGAATTCTCCCAGACAACCTGTTGGAGCTTTTTATTCTCCTGTTCTCACTGGGAGTTGACAAGAATATTGTGTCTGAAAACTCATTTTGGGTCTTGCTTTTCCAGATTCCCAAACGGCTTTACAAAGCCCTTTCCCTTCTAAAGAAGGAATATGAGCTGAGCAAACTTCAACAGCGTCTTGGAAGGGAGGTAAGTTTTTTCAAGTACACATGCCTTGTATGTATTTATATCATGTCTACCACTGTGATGCTTAGCATGGCCACTGAAGAATTTTAAAGCAAGGCAATGCTTTAAAGGGAGGTTATTTTAGAGTTAAGATTTGATATTCTTCTTCCATGAGAGATGTGATTTTTGATGCACGCTGTAAAAGTTAAAAGATGTGAGGCTACAGCATCCGCTGTTAAATTGTGTCCAAGTTGTAATTTCATGCAAGCAGGTAAATCCTAGAGGACTGCAGTTTACCACATATCTGTGGAAAAATATACAACATAATACTGTACATAGCACATAATAGCGTAAATAGCACAATATT
The DNA here is from genome assembly GCF_000690535.1 of Cariama cristata. Classification (NCBI taxonomy): domain Eukaryota; kingdom Metazoa; phylum Chordata; class Aves; order Cariamiformes; family Cariamidae; genus Cariama; species Cariama cristata. The sequence continues at coordinate 17,949 of NW_009621073.1, read as the reverse complement.
ATTTTTAAAGACCCTCTGCTACCCACTGTGAACTGCTAATTTCCTGACTGTTTTAAGTTTTAATCAGAATACAATAACTGTATCAAAATGGTAACTAAGTATATGAATTACAAAGATTTGTGTATATGGAGTCAAAAGTTCTTGGGTTTATTAACTCCCAATAATTGGGGCTTTTAAAATTCATGTTAAGTGCAAATGCTTTTGGACCAGGGTAGGAATTGTTGAAGACTTGTTAAGCACATGCAATCTGTTGGACCAGATGGGACGCATCCAAGGATGCTGAGAGGGCTTATCAATGTCATTATTTTATTGTCTCAGTCATCTTTAAAACACTGTGGTGGTTGGGGAGGTTCCTGGTAAGTAGAAAAAGGTAAATGCCATGCTTGTCTTCAAGAAGGAGAATCGGGGCGACTACAGACATGTCAGCCTGCCCTCAGTCCCTGGGAAGATTATGGGGAAAATCCTCCTGGAAGCCCTGTACAGGCAAATGAAGGAGGAGATGATTTGGAAGAGCCAGAAGGGATTTTCCAAGAGCAAACTGTGCCTCATCAACATGATTGCCTTCTTTGATAAGAGGGCCTATAGAAAAATGACTGTTGTATACCTTGACATTAGCAAGGCCTTTGTTGTGGTCAGCCATAGTATTCTTATGACTGAACTGGGATCTTACAGACTGGAATGATGTAGTACAGGTGGGTGGAAAAAATTGGCTAGACTACTGGGCAGAAAGGGTTGTGATCAACACTATAAAGTCTAACTGTAGCTAACTACTAGTGATGTCCCTCAGGGAATCAATAAGAACCTCCACAAGTTCAGCAAATAAACGTTCATAGTCCCACACCTGGGTTGGAATAACCCTGTGCAACAGGACAGGCTGGGTGCCAACTGGATTGAGAATAGCTTTGTAGAAAAGGACTTTGAGGCCTTGATATACAGGAAGTTGACCATAAATTAGCAGTCTGTCCTTGTGGCAAGGAAGGCCAACTGCATACTGGGCTCTGTTTGCAGTTTTGTAGGCAGCAGGTCGAGATAAATGGTTATTCCCCTCTATTTGGCGCTAAGGCGATCATATCTGGCTTACTCTGCCCAGCTTTTGGTCTCCCCAGCATAAACAAAACATGGAAGTACTGAATCATGGCAAGTGGAGGCCACTGAGATGTGGAGGGAGCTGGAGTATGTCATAGAGTCACTTTTTATATTAGAACATGCTGCAAATTATTTCTGAGTAGTATTTTCAGTTGCTGAGAAGGTCACAACTGAGAAGTATTTGAACGTTTGATGGGTTGTATCAGGAACAGAATAGTTACTGTATTTGTTGCTTTGTCTAGGTTGAGGAAAAGATCAAGCAAACACATCGCAAATATCTTCTCCAAGAGCAATTGAAGATCATTAAGAAAGAGCTAGGTCTGGAAAAAGAGGACAAGGATGCTATAGAAGAGAAATTCCGTGAGCGACTAAAGGAGCTGGTAGTGCCAAAACATGTCATGGATGTGATTGATGAAGAGTTGAACAAGTTGGGCTTGCTGGATAATCACTCCTCAGAATTCAAGTGAGTGTATGGCTGTGTCCTCTGGTGTCAGGATTAGTTGGCAGAATGAGAGAAATCAATACAATTCTGTGAAGCTCTTACCTTAAGAGTTTCTTTTCTCTTTTTGTCATAGTTGTTTTCCCTGAATGTAGCATATGATCACATCCTAGCTATAGGATTGTTCTCCAGATCTCCTGTGTTTTACTGTAGTTTACCTCTTCTGATCATTTTAGGTCTTCTCTTGCAGCCTAATGCTGTGGATAAGAACTGTGCAGTTTGTTCCCCCTCATGAAATGTACAGTGATTCCTTCAGCCCTTAATTTTAGCTCCTCTCTTGTACTTAGGTGTTTTCCTTATGTGTGAGAGAAGCTAATTGCGAACACATGACAGTGGCTAAGCTACCTGAGGTGGTCCCTGAAGTGTTGGGGCAGGGTTGGAATTGCAAAGAAGTGAATAGCTTTTCCACATAATCCATGACATGGGTTGTCAGAAACTGAGCTTGCTTTGAATATTTCTTGTCTGTTGAGGCGGTGTGTCCTATACAATACAGCAGTCAGTGTACTCATCAGCATTTTAATGTCCTGGATCTTTACTTCTAAAACAAAGTATCTTTTATGGAGTAAAAGACTGTATTTGAGGGCAGACGTGTCATTTGGATGAGAAACACCTTGATAATCATATACTAGGAGGAGGGAGGAATCTAGGAAATATGCACTGGGCTTCACAGCCAGCATAGCACTTTCCCTCGGAGTAGTAACAGTGGTAGCAAGTTTGCAAAGGAAGTACTTGGGAGAAAAAAGCCAAAGCCCTGTTGATGTAGCGATTGCCGTAGAGTAAATCCTGGGACCAGCCAGCCAAGCACGGGGCGGCTGTGCTTCTCTGTGTTCATGACTGCGCACAATTTACTTACTGCATCTTGCAGACCTCCCTGTACATTTGAATCCCTGATCTGAGTGCGCAGAGTTTTAGAACAGATGAGTGCTCCTTTTATGCACTTGTGTTCTCCTCAGTAGCAGTCTGTTTAAATTGATTATCTCTACTGTTAGCTTCCGCACTAACATCTGTATCTCCCAGTCTTAAGTCTTTCTCTGTTGTGTTGTACATCCAGCTGTTTTTCCTTGCTTCTGAGCCAGGAATCTTTCTTCTTTATATTGTCTTGGACCACTGGGGAAACAGAGAAAACTGGTTTTCTATCTTTAAGTTTTGTGACCTAATCCAAACAGTTGACAGTAGTGCAGAGCTTACAAACAATCCTGCTTGTCTTCAGGCAGGAACCAGCCCCACACCAAAGAATCATAAAGGGAATTTGTGTACAGAAGTGTAGGTCTTTGCATGGTATGTTGGAGGTTCTTTGTCTCAGGAAAGCAAAAGCTGTGAAAAAAAGCTTTTTTTTTTTTTTTTTTTTTTTTTTTTAGGAGGGGGGAGGGACAGGGGAATGAAGACCGTAACAAAAGTTTACCAATGACTGCCCAGATAATAATGTCCTTTTCATAGTCTCCCTTCCATGAGTTGTTTATATGCTGCTTGTTCTGGATGAGGTTATTTTGGAAGGCAGTGGAGCAAGGCATGAGCTGGTTGTAGTCATAACACTCTTATTTGTGTGTTTCTGTCAGTGTTACACGGAACTACTTGGACTGGCTGACATCCATCCCATGGGGTAAGTGTAGCAAGGAGAACCTGGAGCTGACCAGAGCCCGAGCAGTTCTGGAGGAGGATCATTACGGAATGGATGACGTCAAGAAGCGAATTCTGGTAAGACAGGAATAGGAAGGGTGTCCCATTTCACACTCTGCTTAGCATCAAGGCTTTTGGATATGTTTCAGATTGTAGCTCTCCATTGAATTTGTGTTAATTCATGGATCAAACAGAAAGCTGCATGAAAGAACACAATGTTCTGGTGGTCAGTTAATGTGTTTAATTACTTGTGGCAGTGAAGGTCACATTCTGATTGTGAATGCAATATACTGTTTTGCTACTTAATGCTGAGCAAGTAAGTAAGTAAGTGTCCAAGGGAAGGAGTCTCTGGATTTTAATCAATTTGTTCAGAAACTGTTAAAATGGTTCCACTTTACTAGCAATGCTACTGCCTTTCCAAAACACTGAACCTCTACTCATAACTCTAAAATTAAGAGGGGGGAAGTTACCTAAGATGCATGTTTGCCTCGCAACTTTTACCTATCCCCAGAGTTGTGTTGGATGGTGAAAGGTTTATAGTCTGTGCATTACAGCCCTCGTAATAAGCAGACAGGGTAGTTTTCAGTGTTGCCTTGTACCACAACTTCTCTCACTTTTGCTTGAGGATGTCCTGCCTGTGCTTGCTGTGGTTAGGGAAGCTGTTAGATAAAGAGCAGATACTTGCAACAAGTTGCAACAACTTCAGCAACTTGCTGTGGGTATTGCCTTCCTTTCCAGGGGACAGGCTCTTCCTTGTAGACAGCCAATGCGTTCAAGCAGTGAAAGACAATCCCAGTGCTGGCATACTGGGGGCAAGTGCATGAAAGTGCCCGGTGGAGAGGAGACAGGTGCAGATACTGACTTTGCATTAACAAATCCTGGTGAGAGCTTAGCAGATTTGGTGAAGCTGTTGAGTGTAGCTAGCCTTGAACTTGGCCATTTCCTTCCAAAGGCAGTTTCTCTTACTGTGTCCACGTGCTGTATGGAGCAGAGCTTTTGTGTTACGTTGGGGACAGCACTGATGGTACTTAGGCCACATCATAATTGTGCACAGAAGCCATATAGGCACCTCCTAAGCTAACGGTACAATGCCATTATGTATAATAAATAGCAAAATCCCAGGATGTCTAAGAATTTACTTTTATTAAATTGCTTTGTTCCAGTCTCTTCTAGAAAGAGGTGAAGACTGTGAAGTATCTCCTTGCTGACAGCCAAAGGGGGCTTCTTTACTTAGTAGTGCCCAAGACTTGTGACTAAATCCCACTGTCTGATTTATTATTTTGAATAGTTTATGGTAACCCTGTTGCACACTTGCAAGCAGATAACCGCTTATGTTGCTTGTCAGCACTATTCATGCTGACTAGGCCTAGCTTTTATACAGAAATAGATTGGGTTGCATCATACGGGTCTGTGGCTTAGATTATTGATGTGATTAATTCCACGCAGAGGTGATTCCCCAGTTGTAGCAACGCAAGCTAAGTTGATTAATTTAAGGTACTGAGAAATATTTACACAGGTTTAAGCCTTAATTAGATTGGTGCTGTTGTCCTTGTATAGTATTGCTGTGAAGTTCAGTTCTGTAGGGGGAAGAGATCAAGGCTCATCTTTGCTAAATAACTGGTTTATTACAGGGGAACCACATCCCTCTACCCACTTGCACAGCGATTTCTCCACTGTCAGCAAATAAGCAGTTGAGACTTCAGTTCTGAACCGTGATCTTTTGATTTCTCAACTACTGAGTGTTATTTGAGGGTTACCTAGTAGAGGAGTGTGAAAAGATGCAAGTTTAACTTGGCAAAGAAGAAGTGATACAGTAGAAGATGCTCACATGTAGCTTGAGAGACTCAGGTGAGAACTAGGGAAGCTGGGAGAAGAACTGGAAGTCTGTCTTCCCACTCCAAGACCGTGGAGAGAGAGACTACTTCTCCCAGTGAGATGAGTACACAGCACAAAACCCAGAGACAACCAAGTGTGTAAATAATTAGAGGAAAAAGAGGTGCCCCAGTATCCTTACTTAGCTTCTCCCCTTGCCCTCCCCAACTCTTTTGAGGACCAGTTTTGTGTATGATGCTTGTTTTGTAATCATTGCTTGACCAGATAATAAATATGTTTTGGTGTTGCTGCAGTTGGCCTCTCTTCACTACTGGTGCTTCATCTGTTCTGCAGGAATTTATAGCAGTCAGCCAGCTGCGAGGATCCACGCAGGGGAAGATTCTGTGTTTTTATGGCCCCCCTGGGGTCGGCAAAACCAGCATTGCGCGCTCTATTGCCAGAGCCCTAAACAGAGAGTACTTCCGCTTCAGTGTTGGAGGCATGACCGATGTAGCAGAAATAAAAGGACATAGGTCAGTGTAACTTGAGCAGTTTCTCTGTCCAGCAATTTTTACTAATGTTGTCAAAGTAGGAACCTAACTAAAGTTGGACAATGTATGTAATTTTCATCTCTGTTCTGCCAGTCCTTGCTGACAGGAGTTGGGATATAGGAAGAGATGAAAAGGGTAGCAAAGGGCAGAGTTTGGAACATGAGCATATTTGTGTCTCTAAGTGCAGTCGCTCTCTGTTTCTTGTATATGCTTATGGGACATCTTTGAAAAGCTGTGTGAGCTACCCAAAAGCATTAGACTGATGCCAAATGCTAATTCATGTCCATCTATAAATGCCAGCCCTAGAGTATGGTGACAGTTTGAACAAGGTCATTCACGTGTTCAGGTGTGATTGACACCTGGTTTCTGAATAATGAGGAGGGAGGTGCTGCATGAGGAAAACTTGGGGACAAGAATATTCATGGGGAGAACAAGAAGCTGTGAATACAAAAATCAGTAGATCCAACCCTGCCATGGGTTTATTTTCTTTCCATATATAGCTGAAAAAGAAACTAGCAGTATTTTCAAACCAGTAAGAGTAGCTGTTCTGCAGTGTGAATTGAACCTGCAAGGTTCTGCCCTATATGATACAGAAGCAGAGAGAAATATTTTACATACTTTTTCAGGATGTTCTCTGCTCTATGACTCTTGGCATTCGCTCTGTTGCTGCCCTCTTGCTCTGCTTTTGTGTGTTCCCACATGCCAGTTCCCTCTAGCAGAAAGATTGTGTTTTGCTGTTAGCAGTTTGTTCCTTCAGTGTATCTTTCAATTTACACTGATCTTCCTTTTTTTTGTCCCTATCAAGTGAGGGAATGAAATGTTTCCTTTTCTAATGTTCCCTTACCCAAAAATCAAGAAGTCACTATTCAAACATCTCTGTTCTCAGCCTTACCTCTTTGCTTCCCTCTAATTTAAAAGTGGTTAAAACTAAAGATAAAAACTGCGGTCCAGGAGTATTCTGCCAAAATTCATGTCTGATCTCTACTAGAAACAGGCTAGATGGGTCTTGGTGCTTAGTAAGGTGATAGAGAATGCTGATGGAGAATGTTTTTGATAGATGTAGAAGAAATGCAGACTTGTTTCCCAGCAGGATATACCTGTTCCATTAGCTGCATGCTCTGTTGTGTGATGTGTGCTGTACTTCACAATGGTTCCCTAAATACAGTCTCTGGTAAAACAGGAGGACATATGTTGGAGCAATGCCAGGAAAAATCATCCAGTGTCTGAAGAAGACCAAGACAGAGAATCCACTTATACTGATTGATGAGGTGATGTATCTGGTCTTTCTTGTAGCTTTTGCTCTTAAAAACATGTGTCAATTCTTGACCCCAATAGGAAAAGTGAAGCAGTAACTCTCTTAAAATCCCAGAATTTTTTAATGTAAATGAGGCTGAGCTCTCAAGTTCTTTTGGTGACCCCTTGTTTTCCTATAACAGACTTCAATATTTCAGTTGTGCCCTTCTCATTAAATTGCAGCTGTTTGGATCGCGAGGATCCTAATGGAGCTGGCTGGATATTCAGAGGCTTCAGTAGCTCTCATGTTCCTTACCTAGGTGTGGGTACCTCATTGTTCACAAAAACACAGGTGATTATTAGAAAGAGACACTCTCTCAGCAGGTCTAAAACAAGACTATAAGGAATAAGATGCTTACAGTCAGTTTGTGGTCTGATTTGAGAATGAATGAGTCGGGGCTAGCAGCCTGCTGCTTTGTGGGGAAAAAAAAAAGCAAATAAGGACAGGATATAATAGCAGGTGTTCAGAATAGACTAAAGGTGTCTTCAGGTTGCTTGTGTGCCATGCCTGAGAAAGACCAACAGCAGATGTCTTGGGAATGGTATGGGGGGGACCAAGAAACTGGATAATGAGTTGCAGCGTAATGTAACCAACAAGTATCTTGATTTGAAAGGTAATGAAACCTGTAGGTTATGGCACTTTTACTTAATGGTGTTGGTGAGCAGCCTTGCATTGGCCATAGTGGCAAATTGCATTATGTCCATCTAGTTAACACTGCTCTTCAGGGAGAAAGTAAGTCCCCACCAGCCTCAATCAGCCTATGATTCTGTGAAAGCAGCAAAGGTCACTAGCTGAGCTGTGATGAGTGGCTGTGTGTAGGCACTTTGCGCCTTGGGCAGAGTAAGGATTCTGTCTTAGCTTACTTATTAGGGAAATGGTGTAAGTTATCACCCTGTAGTCCTCCCAGTGTGGAGTAAGTATTCTGGTCTGTGAATATAGCTTAGTTTAATGAGTGGTAGCCTACTAATCCACAATAACTCACTTGCTTTTGATTGTATGCACACACCCTGAGACTTCATAGTGCTTCTCTACAACACTGTTAAAGTCCTGTGTCTTGTCAGGTGTGTCATGTGCTCATGCAGTAGGACAGTGGGGATTTGGGTGAATGCACAGAAAACTGATAAACTGGTAGTGGCTATTTATGAACAAACACATGAAGATTTTCAGGTGGAGCCTTGAAAGAATCTCTGTGTGAGAATTTATTGTGGTGAGAAACTTCTCGGAGCATTTAATTTTTTTCTCCCATAGGTGGATAAAATAGGAAGAGGATATCAAGGGGATCCATCCTCAGCCCTTCTAGAGCTGTTGGACCCAGAACAGAACTCTAACTTCTTGGATCATTACCTTGATGTTCCTGTGGATTTATCAAAGGTATTGCTCTCTTCTGCCGAGGTTGTAGAGCTGGAATGTATGAATGTTTATCAATGCAGAGATTTCCTGTCTATGAAAAGATGCTGACATTTTAGTCAGTTGGAAAGTCAGACAGGTGGGATGGAGACACGAGTGGTATAGGGCTGTCTCTGCAGGAGTTGGCTTTACCCAAAGTGTCTGTACATACTTAAGAGAACACAGTCACCAGCATATGTCCTATAGCCCTAACTCCCTGTAGAGCCAGGGACACAACAATGTGTGGTCTCAGCTAGAAAAGGCAGGAGTTTTTCTTCTACATAAAGATTGGCAGAGTTGCTGTCAAGTAAGGTGGCCTCATGCTGCTGTCAAGCTTTTGAAATTGGTTGTCTTCACACACTGTTGCACTTTTTGTGCAGCTTACATTAATTGCAGAATTGATAGATTAGAAATATGTATACATAATTTGATCACTTCTGTGCTAACATCATAGCAGGTTGAAATAACTTAGGAGTGAGATTTAGATCTCCCCAGGCAAATAGTTTCCTGGTCCATATTGGACCGTTGCAATTTCTCAGTTTGTGCTGTGTGTATTTCTAAACATTTATTTTAGGGGCAGGGAACATCCTACTGCATAGTTCTAAAATCCAAAACTTTTCCTGTAATAAAAACTAGATTCCACAGAGAAGATCATCTTGCTCCAGCCCTTCAAACAGAGAAGCACAGAACTGAGGAACTATTGCTTGGAGCAAAGCAGCAGGTTAATAAAAATACTTAATAGGATCTTGTAATACTTCCAGGTACTTTTTATTTGTACTGCCAATGTAACAGAAACCATTCCAGAGCCACTGCGGGATAGAATGGAAGTGATCAATGTATCAGGATATGTAGCAGAAGAGAAACTTGCAATTGCAGAGGTAAGAGAAACCACTGATGCGCTGTGAATTACATCTGATAAAATGTTTTTGGCAGATTTAGGCTTACATATTTACATCCAACTGTGCCCAAAAAAAATTAGGCACATGGCATTTTGGATAGAGTTTCTCTGATTTGAACACCCAGTTAAAGTAACTCCAATGTTCCATAGGCTGTGGACTCCAGAAAATGGCATTGAGCTAATAGCAGAATGAAGTTGAGTGAATTGGAACCGCCAGAATTTTGTCACAAATACTAACAGAAGGCTGTGGGGCATTATTTCTTTCAGAGGTACTTGGTCCCTCAAGCACGAGTTCTGTGTGGCTTGGATGAAAACAAAGCCAAAATCACATCGGATGTCTTGACTGTTCTCATCAAGCAGTACTGCAGAGAGAGCGGGGTGAGGAATCTGCAGAAGCAAGTAGAAAAGGTGAGGGAAAGTTGTGTTTAACCATGACCGCAGTGCTTCAGCTTTCTCAGCTTTTTCTACAGAAACAAATTACTATCTCACTCAGGTGTTGAGGAAATCTGCATATAAAATTGTGAGTGGAGAAGCAGAGACGGTCCAAGTAACACCTGAAAACCTGCAGGACTTTGTCGGAAAGCCCATCTTCACTGTGGATCGCATGTATGAAACCACTCCTCCAGGAGTGGTGATGGGTCTGGCCTGGACAGCTATGGGTGAGACAAAATGACTTTTGGATTTATGTCCACATTTCCATATAATTTTCCGAAATTGAATGTGATAGTCAAACTAAATTTTCCTTGCTGAGTCCAGTGAAGTTCTTCTGCTGGCACTAGTAAAGTTAACTTCTGTGGCCTTTTAGATCCTGACTACTTCTTCCCTGAAGAAGGGACCCTTTCTTATTCCTTTACCCAGGCTCATTTTAGCTTCAGGCCAGCATGTTTTCTCTTTATGCTCCATATCCCATATGAACCACATACGTTAGAAACAGCAGTGACTAAAAGCATAAGCCTTTTCAGAGAGGACAAGACCTTGTCTGCTTCCTTAAAAGCAGGAGGTGCCATTCTGACTTGTGGCACAGCTGAGGCGTGCTGTATCTCTTCAGTGATATCGCACCACTGACTTTGCTTTCAATTTCAAGGGCAGATACAGGTATTCTAGCACTCTGTTGTGGTGGGTGCAGTTGGCTAGTTACCATTCATTGGATTACCACAGCATGGAAATACAGCTCACAGCAAAGGATGTGACCCCTGCATACTTCAGTTGACGTTTTGTAGAATTCAAGTGCTTAGGAGGGAAATGATCAAGCATGGTGGGGAAGGTAAATAGATATCTGACACTGGAAAGCTGACCTGGCGAGAAATGTGTTATGATATGAGCTCATCTTACTTTTTGGCTATGAAGACCCTGAAACCATTATAAGAACTGATTATTTCCACTAAATAGGGGTTGCATCCGATTGGTGGAGTGTGACATCCAAAGAAGCAATGAATGGCAGTGCAGTGCTGTTGAGAGTTCTAGCTAACCTTCCTGAAGGGATTCGGAGAGGAGGTTTCAGCTGCTCTTTACCCAAGAGCTAGTGTCTCATCAGAGAGCCCCAATTCCAAATTCATGACATTGCTTCTGCATCACCAAAACTTTCTGGTTTGATTTTCCTTTTAATTTTTCTCAGGATGTTGTTTTTCTTTTCTTTCTTAGGAGGTTCCACTCTGTTTGTTGAAACATCCCTGAGGCGACCCAAAGACAAGGAGAACAAGGATGGGTCCCTTGAAGTAACAGGGCAACTGGGAGATGTAATGAAAGAGAGTGCCAAAATAGCTTACACATTTGCAAGAGCCTTTCTGATGCAGAAGGACCCCAAGAACGACTTTCTCATGTCTTCCCATATCCACTTGCATGTGCCAGAGGTAAACTGATGCAGAAGTCAGAGTATGCATAGCAGCTAGGCCAGTTTGATTCCCTAGACATGAAGCTGGAAAGCTCTTCATTTATCCATATGTTGTGCAGAATGCCCTCTTTTTAGCAGTAAAACCTAGAAAAGAAGACATTATCCTCAGGATCCTGTGAAAGCATTCTTATGAGCTATGTTTCCATTCCTTTCTGCAGCAAGCATGTGGTGAGAATACAGAGGCTTGGATAATGGTGCAAGGAATCCTAGACTTTTGTTGTAGCTGTTGGTCCTGTTGTGCAGGTCTCTGTGTTACCAGGCCTTCATAAGACTCTAGATCATTTACACATAATTGAAAATACTACTCTTGGTCTCTGTGCCATGGGTCCTAGTCCATATAATGGCAATGATTGCACTTTTCCAGTGTTGGGACTGAAAATAAATGCACACAGTGCTTGGAGTGGCTCATACATGGTGTAACAGGCTTTGGGCAGGTGCTTTACTGAAGATAAATTTTGTGCTGTGGTTGTGCCCAAGCTTTGCTTCTGAATTATTGCATGCTTTAACCTAGTCCACAGTCTCCTTGTTGCAACTTGCTCTGTGTCTCTCCAGGTACTGGGTTGTTATCTGTGTGTTTCTTTCCTGGAGGATCAGAAAACAGCCAACATTATCTCTGCCTCTGCTCCCTCTCAGACATTCATTTCTTCTGCTCTTACCTCAAATTTCAGATAAATCCAGACTCACGAGTTTAGTCCTGGATTTTGTTGGACTTTCTAAACTGAATGATCCTTTCGGCCTTGAATGATTTTCAATATTGTCCTCCTCTATTTTGCAACTCTTGATGCTCTCATCCCTTGTGATGCTGACCTCTGGTACTTGTTTCCATAGTTGGCTTAGGTCAACAAAAAGCTTCAAAGCATTCATGCTCTGTTTTTTGTTCATGTTGCTTATTCAAAGTCCTGAGCCTGATGAGTATTGTGGTGGCATCAGGCCAGACACCAAATTGGATTATACCTCATGAATAAGGTGAGGACTGACATAGTTGTTAATAGATCAGCCAATTCACTTACCAGGATTCCATCAGTGACACTTTCAGAAAAACCTTTGTGAGACTTCATGAAATTGAGGCCAAGTTAAAACAGCAATGACAAAGGTATTGTCTGGCTTCCTGCTCTTTGAACGAGCTAAAGGCAGAGGGTTTGTGCTGTTTTTTTTTAAACAGGGAGCAACACCAAAGGATGGACCAAGTGCAGGGTGTACTATAGTAACAGCTTTGCTATCGCTGGCCATGAATTGCCCAGTGAGGCAGAATGTGGCCATGACTGGAGAGGTGTCATTAACTGGAAAAATTCTTCCTGTTGGTGGAATCAAGGAGAAGACTATTGCGGTAAGAGTTGTTCTCGTCTCTGAGAATTGTCTGTGGGAGCGAGCCCTGGATTGGGCTCAGTGGTGACTGGGACAACCAGAGTGATTGCTCCTGTAATGGGAGAGGCAGTGATTCGATACACACTCTGGAGAAGCCTGCTGGGTGAACATGGGGATCTTCTCTGTGCCCCTGGCTGTGAGGAAGGAGGTGGGACCCCAGCCTTTGTGCCAGGGCATCTGTGTTGATCTAGCTACTAGACTGGTAGAATTAAGGGTGGAAGGAATCATCTGGCTGTTAAACATGTCTTCCCTATCACAGACTGGTATGGTCCCGTAATCCGTGCTGGGTTGAAGTGCCTGTTTAAGGAGGGCATCCAATGTAGATTTGCTGGTATCCATAAAGTATCATCCTTAATGTTAAGACTCTGTTCCCTAGTTCCAGCTTCAGTTTGTCCAACTTAAAATTTCGTATCAATATCCCTATGTTTTTCTGCTGTAGATGGAAGGAACTTACTTTTAGTGTCTTGCATTTTCCCCTGTGAAGTTTCTTTGCACATCATAATCAAGTTACTTAATCCTTTTTTTTTGTAGTAAGCTATATAGACTGTGTTCTCTGAAGCACTCTTGCAAGCACTGGATTTGTAGCGGTGCTTGCATTTTTTTGTTTCAACCTTTTGCAGTTTTCAGAATTATTTTCCATGCATTGGATCTCTCTCTGTACTTTTCATCTGCACAGCTCCTGCCTACATCAGCCTTGCATCACACACATTTTTCTGTCTTCAGGAATGGTATTAACTTTCAGTAGCCTCTTGAGCTGGGGCTTCACATTAGCAGTCTGTCCCCAAATCTGTTTGGGCTACAGCCTTGTAAAATGTGATTCCGTTTCATCATGTGGCTCTAAAATGGGTAATTTTGCATTTTGTTTTGTAGTAGTCATTACAGAACAACTCACATGATAGTGATGTCTGTGGCACTGATGACTGGCTGCACTTGCAGGAGTGTCAGTGGCCACACAGAGATAAATGCAGGATCACCCATAAAGTGAGCGGGTACGAACCTGCCACTTGATGAGTGGGCTCTGCTTTCTGAGTGGGCTCTGCTTTCTGTGCTCCTTCTGATGCAGATGTGCCTATCAGAAGGTTCTGTAGAATGGTGCTGTGGGTTATGCATATTGATGTGGTGGGTTGGTCTGATAAGCTCTTTCTAATTCTTCCTTTGATTCTAAGGTTTATCCTCGCCCAAGTTGGAACGGACTTTTTAGAACTCTGTAAAATAGTGTAAATTGTTCTAAACAATCCCCCAATGTGCTGACATAGTCCTACTAAAATACAGAAGGTGGGACTGGAGGGTGTGTGTTTTGGGAGCTTGGGGAGATCTAGAACATGATCCATCCTTAGTGACATCTTCTATAAGAACTGAGCAAAGCCGGATCATGCTCCTAAGTAACTGTTCTTCTTTCTTTCTAAAACGGGAGAGAGTTTCTAGTAGATTAATGGATTTCTGGGACTCAAAAGGCTGCACAACTTTCTTTTCCCCATAGGCAAAGAGGGCAGGTGTTACCTGCATCATTCTGCCATCAGAGAATAAGAAGGATTATTACGACCTTGCTGGATTCATTACAGAAGGACTAGAAGTGCATTTTGTTGAGCACTACAAAGAGGTATTTGATATAGCATTTTCAAAGCTGGATTCTGCTGGAGGATGATGTTCAACAACCCAATGGCTGGAAGGTGATCTGTCCCTTAATGCTCAGCCCCTGCCCAGGAATGAGGTGACCTGGGGGCAATCCTGAAGTGGGACATGGAGCTATTGCTGCTGCGCAGCTGCTGAAATGAACTACAGCTTTGCTAGAATAAAGTATTTCTCACTCCTTAATATTGAATTATGATCCACTTTAAGTATTTACAATAAAATTGTGAAATTTTACCTCAGGAATGTGCATGTTATCAGCTACCAGCAGTGGAGCTAGTCTAGTCTCTCCTAGTTAAAGTTTTTTTTCTGTTACTTCACTGTAATTCTCAATAATGCTTATGGAAAAACATTTAACTCTACAACAGATCTGGGGCTGCGATTCACACGTACAGTGTTCCTGATGTACTGGTAGTTGAGACACTCTCAGAAACCTCTCCCTGTCTCAGCTTATAAGCGTGTGCTAGGCTGGAGGGGAAACTGGAATTCTAGGTCAGTTCAGCAGAGCTAACGCATTCAGCTGCCAAGGGATGTAGTTCTCCAGATTTAACTCACAAGTCAATACCATCAGAAACAACTCCAGGCTTAAAGCATGAGCAGACCTGGACAAAAGAACAATGTGCTCAATATGAGCAGTTATCTGATAGACCATCTTTGCCACTGCGGCAGCTGTATTATGTTTGCTGAGTGAAAAAAGGAATTAAATGTCATAGCATGACTATTGTGCATCAGTAAATACAGGCGAGGGCCAGAGAACTTCAGTACTTTGTCTTAACAGTGAATGCTAGAAAAACTGAATTTCAGTAGGGGAAAAGTAGTTATATGAAGTCTAATTGAAATGTATTTCCTTGTGCATGAAGAACAGCACTTGTCCTGTCTCACAGTGAGGTAGCTCTTAGTGGAGAATAAAGAATCATCCTGCTGACATTCAGGGAGCTCTTACTGACTGCAATTCTCTCTCATGATTTGGTAACACACTGCAGAAAGTAGGGCACAAATGGAGGGTAGGAGGGGAAATGCATGACCAAGAAAAGCTGCAGAAGGAACAGCTTTAAGTGCCACAGGGAAGGAGTGCAAAGTTGTTACTATTTTCAACAGCAGTTTTTCTCTGCTGACTTCTTTCCTACCACCACCTAGGTTTGGAGACAGACTGGGAAGTGGAAGGTATCACAGTCTTCACAGGCTTAGCTATCGCAGAGGCTTCCACATCCTGAGAAAGGCTAGCTCTGCAAGGTCTGGAGGAGGAGGAGGATTTCCCCCTCTTAGAATGGCATCACAGGCCAGTATCAGCATCTCCAGCTGCAGGTAAAATAAAATAGCAATGTAAGTTCTGGGTTATTGCAGTTCAGGGCCTTGTCAGCACAGTCCCTCAACATCCCCAGGAACACCCCATTCTCACAGGCTGAAGCAAATGTACCATCAACAGTCACTGCACTGTTTTTCTGAGGAACAGACTTTATTGAGTTACATACTGTACAACTCAATCCTTCTTTGCAGCAGCTTTCCTCATAGCTGCCAGGACATTACTGAGTTCTTCCCGCTTTCGCTTGGCCCGAATGTGAGTGCCAACCTGCAGGGGAGAGCGCAGTGCAGTCAGCATTCATCTCAGCAGAGAACAGATAAAACTTGGCTGCTTCAGGCATTCACTGAATACTTCTTTACTCAAAAAAAACAGGCAGGGTGGTAAAGTCCTGGTAAACATGGACTCAAACCCCATCCACCTCGACCAGCCAGCACTACTTGCCATTGCATCTCAGTAGTACTTCTACTCAGTTATTTGGGGCAAGGCAGAAGCTGCTTTCAGCTTTCATGGCTTCCCACAATAAAGCCCATCTCAAGTTGCATGGTTAATGGTACCCAACCTCCATCAGTATTCCTCTCCTCTTCCCCACACCAGAGTTGCAAATAATGCAAAAGTAGCTAGGTGTGTCTGGACTCCTGTAGCCCAGGGCCTTTTAGCAAAGTACCTTTACATCCATCTCCCACCCAACCCAAGGAGCATTCCCTCCACTCCCTCAGATTAGACCAATAACTTTCCAAACAACTGACAAAATTAGAATTAATTAAAAAGCAAAGCATCCCTAGGGAAGGGCAGAAAACAGAAAGTTAACTATGGCAGAGTTTTTGCCATCCTCATTAAGATGTCAGATTGACCTACCCGTTTCTTTATGAATTTCAGAGCACGTTTATCTTTCGAAACTTTCAGCAATTCCATAGCACGTCTCTCATAGGGTGCAAAGCCACAGACTTCCCTGATCATGTCTCGCACAAACTTGGTGTGTTTGGTGAGGCGCTGTAGAAAGAGAGGAGGGAAATATACGGATCACAATGAATGTAAGTGCTAATTTACCCAGACTGGACTGCAAAGTGTTGTGGGAAACTCTGGGCTAAGGCCCCAAAGCCAGTTTATGCTATTAGCATGTTCCAAGGAAGTACGATCCCCTGGTCGGTGCTACACAGCACGGTGATCTCGAAGAGACATGCTAGTCTCTTTTCACTTTAGCCACAGTATTGGGTTTTTTCCACATTTGCATGCACCAACGTTTTGAGAAAAAGCAGGGCCGTTAGATATCCAGGGTTTGCATTGCTACGCATCTCAAACACCACATCTAAACACAGCATTTAATCAAAGTGGGATAAAAGATGCAAACTGCATTCTCTCTTGTTAACACCCACATTCATTGAACCTGGATAACTCCCAATATTTGTCATTAATGGGCAGTTCTGTAGGGGACACCTGTTGTTACCAAGAGAAGCAGACTAGGAGGGACTTCAGAAGTCACCCAGCCTATTTTCTGTTTCTCTACTAATTCAATTTAAGCTGTGGTTGAAATGCCTCTCTCTCATTGTTCCATTATAGACTGCTCCACTGTCAATTCTCCTATAACCAGCTATTTCACTCCACCGTCAGATTTAATGCTTTCCATAACCTAAGCCGCCACTCCATGTGCAACATCACCAGCTTTCTCAACCCTTAACACACTGCTTTCCCACAGGTTTTCTGTTGGTACCAGTCACTGCAGTTCAGGGCCAGACTGCTCTGCACCCCAGAGACCACGAATGAAGAAGACCCATCAAAACCATACTTCTGCAATCCACCAGAAATATACATTCAGCTCCTACACAAACTACAATCACCCGCCTTGCGTTGAGGCACCCCGCACCTCCAGTTAAGTCTTAGCGTTGGACGGTAAAGCAGCTGCCTGCAAGTACCCGCCACCCTTCCCAGCTCAACACCGTCAAGTCTACCACAGGCACGCCCCTGCAAGGTGGTGCGCGGGTTCAGAGCCTTCCCATCTCTCCTCGGCAGCCGGAGAAGGAACCGGGCTGCAGGACTGCACCTCCCTCCCACCCTCGGGGGAACGGGGATGGAGGTGGATCAGCGGGCCTTCTCCGGCGGTGCCCGGTTCCACGCCGGACACGACGGCAAAATGAGGTGCGCACCCCAGAAGCAACAGGCCTCTGTCCTGAACCTCCGCCCGCCAAC
>NW_009621073.1:0-254 GCF_000690535.1 Cariama cristata | reverse complement strand
GTCTCCTTGTACCCCTTGTTGAGGCCAACGGCCATGGGGTAGCGGATCGCCATACCTGCGGGGAGAGAGCGGTCAGCCCCGTCGCGGATGGACGCGGATTCCCGGCCCCGGACCTCGCCTCCCGCTCCGCTGATGGCGCCGCACCGGAAAGAGAGAGCTCTCGCGCAACGCTGGGACAGGGCCTCTTCCGGGTCGCGCACGCATGGCCGAGGGCGCTCTATCTCGCCCCGTGACCATAGAGGCGGGAGGGAGGA
>NW_009621072.1:3172-5011 GCF_000690535.1 Cariama cristata | reverse complement strand
CATATTGTCCCATCATGATGATGAACCCCCCCTTTCACACACACACACACCCCCCCCCAGGAATGGGGAGGATACCAGTTGGTGCCCCGCCACGGGCACCCACCCTGCCGCCTGCCACCCTGGGCCTGCAACCTCACCCAAGCAATTACGTAGCACCTGGACAGGGAGTAACATCCAGGATTAATTAAGCCAGCTCCCACCTCCACGGCCCCACTAGGTCTGGCACTACTGAAAAGCCACAGATGGGCCACATAGGGATTAGAGTAAGGGCAGCAATGCTCCGTGGCAGTAATGGGGGCTGCTGACCTTACAAAACAGCCTCCTTCCTTTAATGCCTGGGCTGCTGCATATGGCCTGTGGGGAGTAGCTGCCCCCAGGTCCATGGCATCTTGGGAGCTCAGGCAGCTGGCTCAGGGGTCTGGCCCTGGCCTTGACATGTCCAGAGCTCCCCACCAGCCTGGGGGCTGATCTGGACCTTAGTGAGGGCGCTTATTCCCTAGACATGGAGCCATCCAAAGCCCCATCCCTATGTCTGAGACTCAACTTTCAGCAACGTTTGCTCTTCAGCTCCCCCCCTTTACTCCCCTCCTTAGGAAGGCGATGTGATGGGGTGATCTGTGGAGTCAAAGCGGGAGCAGGTGTCCCCCCCCCCAGCCCTATTTCTCAGTGCCTTTCTGTGTGGCGCAGGGCGAAGTCTAAAAACGGAGGGAGATCTCTGAGGGAGAAACTGGACAAAATAGGATTAAACCTGCCAGCCGGGAGGCGTAAAGCTGCTAATGTTACCTTGCTCACGTCGCTCGTGGAGGGTAAGTGACTCAAAGAGCCAGGAGGGCTCCTTTGGAACATGTGCCTGTTGCTTTTGCCTAACGGGAGAAGACTTGGTGTTGGGTTGTTTTTGTTTTTTTCCTCCAGGTCAGTGCTGCTTGTTGGAAGCTGGAAGGGCATTAGTTTCTATGCCTCAGAAAAAAACATTAATTGTGTGTCTTTGCTTTTTGTTTTAACCTGAAATGGGCTTGCGTGAGTCCTGCAGACTCAGCATTGCATTCTACCATTTATTTGCTTTTAAGTCTCTGAACTAGATGTTTTCAGGGCTCCATCTTGCTCCCTCATTGAAGTGAGTAATCCCTCCCCAGAGTAAGTAGATCTCATTGGGAGCAGCATGGGAAGTATCCCTGTGAATGGGGGCTGTGGGCTCTGCCCCATAAGAGATGCCTGAGTGTCAAGTTGGAAGTTACTGGGAGCAGAGCCTCTAATGCTTCGCTGCTGTCCTTCTGCCACAGGTGGACAAACAAGCAATTTTAAATGTCAGAAACTGCAGCCACTTTAAGTTTGTTCTCCCTCGCAGCCCACAGCCACATAACAGTAAATCATTTAAGTTTTCTGACATCTGCATTTGAGAAATGTGTGACCATTACTTCCTGAATTAATTTGGGAATCCTTGACCTCAGCTGTGAATTAATGGTGTCCTTAAAGTCTCAAAGTTGTACTACTACCACCCCCTACTCCCTTTTAGTTCTCATTTTCAGAACATGTGTTCCCTTGGCTATGTCGTTCTCTACTTTGTTCTGGCCAGAAAAGGTGCAACTTACTTTTATCGCTTTGGGATGCCCTATGCTGTCAGAACCGGGAGGTGGGAAGCTCAAGAGTTTGCAGTCATTTAGTTTGGAAGCAGTTGCTGTGTTACGCTGACTGGCACAAAGTAAGGCCAAGGCCAGCAAATAAATCCTACTCCTTTCACCTCACTTACGGGTTCAACTGCATTTTAGACTGGTTCAGTCTGCAAAATGCTTTTAAGCTCAGTCCAGGCTGTGCGGGTTTAGCTTAAGTTTGGTCGTGTAG
>NW_009621072.1:0-3141 GCF_000690535.1 Cariama cristata | reverse complement strand
GAGAGAATTCATTGCTTTGTTTTGTTGTCGCTTCGCATTCTGTGAGAAATGTTTCATGTTCAAAGGGACAGGGAGAGAAGCACTGTGCAATGCCAGGCTTCATTTTTTGAAACATCAGGATTAGTGGCTGCACTATATTTATACTGTGTGAAAATTACTGCATCTTCATGTTTTTTTAAAGCTTTTGCAATTGCATTGACATGCTGTATCACGAGGGGAAAACTTGTAAAAAGTCTAGATTTGGTAGATGTTTAACATTATTTGTGATGTTAATGAATATGGAGACAGTTTTATGGTAATCTATTGTTCTGTTTGGCTTTCACATACAATGGCTTTAAAAGAATGATTTTTTTAAAAAAAACAAAACCAGAGGCCCGATCTCCAGATAACTTGGTGATAGTGGCTAATTTTGAGGGGATGATAGTATAAACATTGCTGGGACTTTGAGTCCTGTAGCAATGAGGCAGTTTCTAGAGTACTGTTATTGTTTATGATCCGCTCCATTTTATGGAAACAAGCTCACTGGACTGAGGCTTTGAAGCTCTAATTGGCGCATGCGTTCTTCCGGAGCTAGAGCTAATGGCAGGAAGCCCTGCAGTAAAAACCAACTGGTTCAGGAAATTAAAACCAAAGATTTGAAAATCAACAAAACAGACAGAGTCAGTGGAATGACCCTAAAATTCTCATGGTTAATCGTTTGGGGGTGAACATATAATTACATGCAATCAAGTTAAATTTTAAACACTTAGCCATTTAATGCATTTTCTTTAGAAGAGCTCTAGGAGTAATTATGATCAATATTAATCATTGATGGATTGCAAAAGAATATAGAGATGTGGCTGAGGCAAAGAAACATTTCCAGAGTAAATAGCTGTGAATGAAATGTACATAAATGTCTGTGTATAGGTATGGATATGTAAATCTAAGCACACATTCTAGGTACATAGAGCCTGCCTGTCTGAAAGTAAAAGTATCTGTTCATCAATGCAAACTTAAAAAAATTCTTATGCGAGATTTCACTTGTAACGATTGTCATGAAAATACACATTTGCATTGCCCTCGACTGAAGGAAAGAAAACTGCAAGATAAGATGTGATTAGCATTTCTTATCCTACCTTTTTCAAAGAAAAAAAAGTCCAAGCGTTTAACAAGAAAAGCCCAAGTAGAATGTTGCACCTTTTTTTTTTTTTTAATGGATTTTAGCCTCTGTGCGATGTGTACTGATGAGCTGTGTGTTTCCCTCCCATCTCCACCCATGCCTTCCTTTTCAGGAGAAGCAGTTCATCTAGCTAGAGATTTTGGGTACGTTTGTGAGACAGAATTTCCTGCCAAAGCAGTGGCTGAATTTCTGAACCGACAACATTCCGATCCAAACGAGCAAGTCACAAGAAAAAACATGCTTCTAGCTACAAAGTAAGACCTTTACCTTTCTGGCATGTTGCTCAGAAGTGAGGGGAGGGTGACAAACCCGGGTTTGGGACTCGGACTTGTGAGCGATTGCCACATAGCCAGTGGCTGATGGTTTTGCAAATTGTGAGGGGGTGTATTTGCCCTCCTGATATAGCAGAACTCTATAACCAGCTTGGTTTCCATCAAGTCAGTTCATGCAGATTACCTTGAAAGCGAGCCGTGAAAATTGTGGGTGGATGTTTAGTTAAAGAAAAAGCAGTAATTCTTCAGAGCAAAACATTTTGTGGGCCTTTTCACTGAGCTTATCAATTTAGGTAGAAGGGGAAGGCTTCCCATTGACAGTAAAATAAAACTGGCACATTGAACCGATTTCAGTTCATTAAAATCGTCAATGGTTCTTTCTGCCTAAGCAGCTCTGTTACTTAGTGAATATAGGGATATTAAAAATATATTTTAAATGACAATTTGTACGCAGTTAAAATGCTAGTGGAGTTTATCATTGGTGGGGCTGCCTAGACTTCCAGGTGGTGTGTGAAAAGAAAATTATTGTTTTGATATGTTTGCTGGAAATTAAAAGGGTTGTTTAGTAGCCCTTAATTACCAATGGAGGTGTCACCAAAGGGCATGGTGCCAGAGGGCGCAGGCAGAAGATCGGAGCTGCTTTATGGCTGGAAGACATTAATGCAGGTTTTAAAATACAAACTATTTCAACATGTCTCTGAACTCTCTTGCTATAAGGTGTGTTATTTCTCCAGCCATTTGTGCAGCAAGTGGATGATATAACCTAACTTCTGTACCATGCCCTCATATCCTGTCTTCCAGCCTCCCTGGAAGGAAATTTCCAGACTCCAGTTAGCGTCAGCCTTCCCCTCTGTGGGAAGGTCCCTTTGGATTTGGAGATATAGATGCATATGTATAAATGTTTCAGAATACCCTAATTTAAAGCCTCGATTCCCGTCTCTGCCCTCACTCTTTCTTCCTGACAGTCAGGCACGTTTTAGCCTTGTGAAGGGAGAGGCCCGCCCCTCTCTCCAGTTCCAAAAAAAAAAAAATCTTCCAAGATGTGGATAAATCCTTGAAACTCCTTGTGGATATCGCACCTCATCTATTCCCTTCCACCCTGCTCAGGAACTTTAAACTGCGTGTCTGCTCCAAAACCCAGCTGGGCAGGGATGTGTGTTTGCGGGGAGGGTGTGGGGGGGCTGCTGTATGGGGATCAGCAGTGGTAGGCAGGAGATGTGTGTATCGCCGTGTCTCTTATTTTTGCCTGTGTGTTGGCTGAGTCCTGTGTGTGCATGCAAGGTGAAGGGAAGAGGTTTGTGTGTGGTGGGGAAGTGTGAGAATTAGGGGGGGAAGGATGTGTAGAGAGGAGAGGGACAGGCGAGAGAGTGCGTGTGCACTCAGGGGCAGCAGCCCCCTTGATCCAGGGGCTTGTGTAATCTGTCAGGGAGCATGCACAGGCTTTGCTGCTGCCAGTGTCAGTTCATTTCTCTCCCTCCCTCTCACCCTCCCTCCCTCCCTCTGTTCTCTGCTCCATTTGTGCTACAGACAGATCTGTAAAGAGTTCACCGACCTGCTGGCTCAGGACCGATCTCCCCTGGGGAACTCACGGCCCAACCCCATTTTGGAGCCGGGCATCCAGAGCTGCCTGACCCACTTCAACCTCATCTCGCATGGCTTCGGGAGCCCGGCGGTGTGCGCTGCCGTCACCGCCCTGCAGAACTATCTCAC
>NW_009621071.1:0-8972 GCF_000690535.1 Cariama cristata | reverse complement strand
CTGTCCCTTCTGAAGAGCTTATAGCCATATAGGACAATAGTTAGCAAAAAGAAAAGACTGCAGTTATCTAAATAAGGGTATTTTTAGTGCAGTTTAACAAATTTCAGCTTTACAGGCCTGATTCATTATTATCTTTTCCCTTTAGTAGACAATTACATATACAGAGTGAAGGGTTCCCAAATCAGAATGTTTCCCCTTCATACAGATTTAAAAGACTACACACTGTTTAAGACATTGGAAACCTTAACTTTTCAAACCTTGTTCACAAATAATTTTTATAATTAAAGTTTTCACGGCTAGTCTGTTGGTTAATTTGGATTGCTTCAATGCAGGTTTACTTGGATAAATGGTGTTTCCAAACTTTAAACAGCAAGAGGCAAAGCCACAGCTGCATGGCACTTTTTCTTAACATAAATCTCCACTGATTTTTCTTTTTTGGTCTTTAATTGAGCTGACAAGTTCCAATAGTTTGTTACTTTAATTTAGAATAATAGACTATAACGATGAAGACATGGTTTTCATCAATATAAAAACATTTTGTCCATTAGAGTTGGCTTTCTGTTCCAAATGGCAATAGTAAAGTTCGACTGCATGAAAATGAAAGGCTATGAGAGACATCTTTAATTCACATGAATGTTTCTGGAGATATTTTGTCATGTTTTACACATCCTGGGTGCGTTTCACCGAAGGGCAAAGGAACTGGCCTGGCTTTTTGAGCCGATGAGGTCACCTACTGGTTGCTCTGCCTCAGTGCATCCTGACGTCTCTTCTGAAGCGCAACGTCAGAAATGACCTAAAGAGTGCTCGGAGGTACATCTCAGATGTAGTTCATCAAAAGATGAAACTGCTGATGCTGCTATAGGAGTGGAAACTCATCAAGCACTCAGATGTGTTTCAGTAAAACTTTCAGTCAGTCCTAAGCCTTTGTTTGTGCTGTGCAATCCTGCCTCCAGAGGCGTAGAATAACAATTTCTTAAAAGGGTAGGCATGTACATGGCCTTGAATTTACTGGAAAAAGGATAGCTCTTGTTTCTATTGCTTATTAGGAGATACAGCAATATAATTTGGTTATGAAATAAGCTGTAGTAGTATTGGCCTCTGCAGCGCACGATGTTAAAACATGCAGGGAATGTGGAGAGTAGTCAGAGTTATCAGTTACCGAAATCATCTGGAAAAGGAGATGTGGGAGTGTGAATGAGACAAACAGCTCTCCTTATCCTGCCTGTGGACACTCGGTCTGCTGTGAGGACTTCTCAGATATAGTTTGCTGTGAAAAGAAGGATTTCAAGTTTGATTTAAGAAATGCTTTAATGAAAAACTCTCTGTTCATCAAAACCTCATTCCTGTTGTGCAGAACTCTCTGGTATGAGGTTGCTTCTGATACCTGTTTAAAACTAGTGCAGATGTCACCACACTGTGCCATGCAATGAAGGTTATGTCCTGAATCTCCCTCTGATGTTCCTTAATCTGACACACCACCTGCTTCTTAAACTCAAGTGTTCTATCAGCCCAGAATTTCAAGATAAATGTTAAATAAATATCTGTAACATAGGAAGAAGATGTTGAGTCAAGTAGTTTACAATTACACAGTGGGACCCTTTTTCCTTCACTTCAGTTTGCCAATTTGATTGAATCAAGAGGCAGCCACTTCTTCCTTTAGGTGGGACAGATATAAGTAGAACTGTATCTCAACACAAATTGGCTTCAAAGGGAAGTCACTAGTCTCAGTTAAAATGAACATTTATAACATTTATAAACCATTATAACGAATACTTTGACTCATTTTTAAACAGGAGTTATCAACAAACCCACTGGTACTATCCAGACTTTCTTATTTTGGTGGTGTTTAAAATGTAATGGTTTATCATAATTCTTCCATTTTAATCCGGGTGTATTGGCATGTTTCTTCTTGATCAACCAGTGATGTTCTTCTCAGTTTCTCTTGTGTCTCATCTGGACTTTGAGTTTGAAGGGAAAGACAGTGTCTTAAGGATGGGCAAACAAATGGATCACTATTATTGAGCTGGCACATTAATTTATAACCTAGAAGTGTTTGAGGTAACTGTGTGTATGTTTCCATCCTCTAGTTAATGTGAAGTAATCTCATGCCCACAGTTATTTCATGGTAACTTGCTCATGTGCCCACATTCTCAATCCTTCCCCAAGTGCTTTGGAGCGATAATTTAGGAATTAGTATGCCTGTCTGCAGTGATCGTGCACAGCCTGATTTTTCCAACTAGATGTGTTTCAGAATTAGTATTTGAAGCCTACGGCAGAAGTGAGCTATTTACTGTTCCTAACTGGGGGAGGAAGGAGATGATTCTTTAACGGAGTTTGTTATAATAAAACGAATGCATTACATGGGTTACCGATAGGTGCAAGCTGGCACTTAGATGACTGTTTCTAACTGTCAGAGCAGTAAAGTTCATCAATAATCACAGCAGCGAAGGTGATCCCTTTTAAGGGAGAATTTGATCACTTTAGGAACAGGATTGAAATTTTGTGTCCATAATAACAGAAATCTGGGTTTATTGACACATGTTCTTACCAGGCCTGAGCTTCCTTCTCACAGACTTTCTCCCTAGTACTCAACCACTGCATTGTAAGGGATTATGTGAACACAGAGCAGTGTTACCTCCGTTAGAGGAAGCCCTCAACTTCTGTGGTAAGCGTAAGGAGCAAAGGGAAGATTTTCCTCCAACCTTGTCAGGAGGGCCAGGGCAGGCAGCGCTGCAATGAGCTGGAGAGCACATTGGGGTGGTCATGCCTGAGCTCTTCAACCCCAGAGCAACTTGGAATTGTGTGCTTAAAAGCAGTTTTTCACGGTTCGCAAGACATTATTGACTGCAGTATAAAATACTTAATGCTATAGCCTTTCCAGCCTTCTTTTGGCAGCTGGTTGAAATCTGTTAGTATGTAAATAAAGTTTTCATTTTATTCCACTACTCTGTGAGATTACAGAACTGTTTTTCGCTGCTTATGTTTGTTCTTCTGCTTCACAGGGATACGTCAAGCACTTTTATGGAAAATACATCTTAGTCAAATAGTGTGTTTTAATGAGTCTTTTAGTTTGGTTAATTAAGAGTAACTGTATTAACATAAGGAACTAAGATTCCTACACAGTTCTTCTTTCTTTAATTCCTTGCCTAGTCTCAAATACCATAAAATGACTCAGTGACATTTGTCTATTTAACAAGGAAGTCCAGTAAATAAGAGAATAGAAGGTCAATAGAAATAATGGGATGAAGTTCTGATTGTTTCAGAGTTAGTGGAGCAAGGCTTTTGCTCACAGAATGAGGCCATAAGGAATTTCCTGTGGCTACCTAATCCAAGTTTCTTATAATACAGGTACATATAGTTTCATTAAGAAGATTCTTTCGTCAAGCCTAAATGTCATGGCTTGAACTAAAAGAAAGTATGGTCTTGCTTGTTTATTAATAACTCAAGTGATAAAAAATTCCCATAATTGCTGGCTAAGCTGCAACAGTAACTTGTTGCCTTGTTTAAAATGGATCCTACCTGCAGCTTGCATTTGTAAAACTTTAGTTTTTAGCCAAATTCATTTGGCTGCTTTTCCTTTATGAAATTTTCTATCTGGACAGACAATCTGTGGGACCATGATGAGATTACTGCTTTAGCTTTACTTGAATAAGTGAAGTAGGTTGAGCTTCCTACACTCAGCTGTTCCTCAGGCCACAGAACTAAAATGCCCCTTGGTGTTCTGCTAAACACAGCTACTTCAGCATTCCTTGAATGTCTTGACTACGTAGTGTCTTCTAGGGATCTTTTCCTTACCTTGCAATTCCACAAAGTATGGCTTTTTATTGTTTACATGAATATTGTGACAAGTGTGATGATTAGATTTAATGGGATTTGCATTTCTAAACATGGTTATTTTTATGCAGTATTGACTAGCACTATAATATCATTACTGAGTAATAAGTCAAGACTAAAGTAGTTCCTGGTATGAATCACAAGTCTGGATTTTGTTTTAGTTTTTTCTTATTTATTTTTTTCTTATTTCTTAGTTTTTTCTTACAGTATTCTTATTCACTACACTGACTTCTTTCGGATTGCACGTTGTGTTCCTTGGTGTGAGTGGGAATAATTGATCTTCTTGACTTGACGGAGTATGTGGGTACTTCATAAAATTACATCAAGAATAAATTTTCTTAAATCATGAATCCACTTACTTATCAAACATAGTGAATTTCCATTGCTCAGAGTTGGGTCAAAATACCATCTCACTCCAGCCCACTGTCCTGGAGAAACTTCAAGTCTTCTATTTTGGAATCACTGAATTTCCTTACAGAAGTGCACCTCTCCTGTATCATCACAGCATTGCCATGGAAACTAATAATATGCCCCAGATTTCAGGAAATGCTCTAAACACTATAAGATTAACTATTGTTTTAAATGAGATAAGTGGGCTGCCTTTGCAAGTTGTTTACTTTCTCATAGTTATAGCAGCAGCCTGGAACCCTGATTATTGTCTAACTTAACTTGAAGATGTATCCACTTGTATATAATCCTTTTTATGTTCATTATGTTGGTGCTCAGCTCTTTCAGCATCTTACTTAGTACCACTGGTAGCTCCGCACTTTAGCTGGAACTCCCTTGGTGATTTGTCACTTGGTCCTCTGTGTCGGGTGACAGTCCTCCCAGGACCTGTTCATCTACCTACCATTCATACTGGGTATGATCATAACCTTTCTACTGCATATAAAACCCCGATGATGCTTTTGTGACTGTCAAAGATGAGAGGAAGATATGAGGTGTTTTGTAGTCATCACCGATTATTTAATTGCCTTTATAGAATAAATAGGTAAGAGGATGAGAAGCAATTGTTGTATCGTCTGAATTAATCTGTGAAGTATTGGAGGGATAAATTGCTGTCCTTTCCATCAGCACTTCTACAGTAGTAAGAAGTGATGGAAACCAGGTTTTCCAGGAATAAAATTTCTGTTCATTGGTTATCATTGTCAAGAAAAGAAGGAAATGAGGACCAGGTTGTTCTACTGAAATATAATCCATTTTTTCACATAGAGCTTTTTCTCAGCCACAGTTCCCATTTGCCACTGTATGTTCAGAACATGTCCATTAATTGGAGACAGCAGTGGTGGTTTGGGGAAGGGGGTGGGTTTGGTTTTGTGGTTTCGGTTTGGTTTGGTTTGGTGGTTTTTTTTGAATAGCAGCTTGTGAAGCTTACATTGAATACCTGGTAATTAAAGGGAAAAACAATCTCAGTATTCGCAATATGAGTACAGTATTACCTGCAAATACTCACAGCCTAAATATGAAAAGGTCATTGCTCACC
Organism: Cariama cristata; assembly: GCF_000690535.1. NCBI lineage: Eukaryota > Metazoa > Chordata > Aves > Cariamiformes > Cariamidae > Cariama > Cariama cristata. Next base: position 3,655 of record NW_009621071.1, on the reverse strand, counting down.
CGGGGAGGGGGAGTTTGTCACTGGACTCTGCAGCCACAGGTTGCCCTCACCCTTGTAAATGGGTTTCCCATTGAAATGTAGCCATGCTGGGTTATCTAGTGTTATCGGATTACTTCTAAATCATAGGAGTAAGAACCACCTTTTCTTACTACTTACCATACCTGAACAGCGGCTTTTAAGAGATTTTCTTTTTTCTTTACAAAGTGGATGAGAGACGGACTATGCTCCAAACCACGTCTGGCTGATACTGGAGACAATCTCTCAAATGGAAATTTGAAATTCACAGTAACTTAAATACTTTGAATCCATGCTCACTGGTTATTTTCTTTATTTCTTTGAAAAAGGGTCATATTTTTCTTTGTTATGCTATAATCTAAGACAATATATGGGGGAAAAATATATATAAAAATTCACATTATTACTGGCTGAAAGATCAATAAGTCTTTTGAGTTCTGATATTGCTGTACTTATTGCAAACTGGATCAGCAGAGACTAACAGCATTGTAGATTGTCAGGAGGCTGGGTTTCGGTAATGCGTCTTAAGGAAACAATCGAAAATGTCATCTGCTCTTTGCTATACTAATAATCAATACTGAGTTTTGGGGAGGGTCTCTCAGTACTGGAGGACAAACAAGTTACAGCAGAGCTAAAGATGCTTTGTTTCCAAACAAAGACCCTTGCCCTTATCACCTCCCTTCAATAACCTGAGCTCTTCTTCCCTTCCTTTCACATTCCTTAAGCATCCTCATCAAGCAAAAGACAGCATATGCTGTGACTAATCTGCTGCTGTGCACATAGTTTTTTCGGGCTACTGCCATGCAGAATGTGTAACAGCTGAACTCCGCCAACCTCTGCCCCCCACCCACTGAGGGACAGTATTCTGTACCAAACATTTACATGCACACGTATTTACTTCATGTCCTTTCCTAGCAGTAACCCCTTAAAATGCAAAATACAGTTACAAAAGCTTCATGTTAATTAAACGGGATACAATTAGAATGGATTCCTTTATTTAAAAAAAAAGTAAAATCAACAACAGACTGTTCTTTGGAGAGTAGAATTGAAAAAGCTCAGTTTCTCAGCTGCCCTAGGTTCCCCCATGTCTTTTTTGGATAGTGCTGCAGTATCCAGAGCCCAGAGCCTCTAATTTTCACAAAATTTGCAAGAATGTACTATTTTAAGACCTCTATTCTGCCCTTAAGCTTGGTTAAAATTAGCTAATAGATTCAGAAGAGTAACAAGGCTGACAGGCAGATAGCATATGTTTAATTTCATTATGAAATGAGGCTAAAAGCAGCTCTAGAAGGGATTCTCTAGTGTGCTGTATTTATGGTTGACTGCACAGATGTGACAGAAAGCAGCTTTCAGACATCTTCAGCTAAATGAATTTTCAATTAAAGGAATGGCAGGACCAGGGAAGCTGAGTTCCTGCCTCATTTAATGCTGAGAATGGCTGATGGACATGCTGCGAGTGGCTACTCAATGTTGTTTTCTTCTTGCCTGATGTGCAGAGCTATACTTCCTGTGCAACATTCCAACTCTGCTCTCAGCACAAAATAATTAATTTTCTTTTGGGCTTTTTCTATAACATTTGTCACGGTAGTATGTGGGTACTTCACTAACACTGCTTTCTCTCAAGAGGACTGTGGGGGGAGGAGAGTTATATAATATTCATTTCTTTGCAAGGGACATAAGATATAGGCAGTTTTGTGTCAAAAGCATCCTCTAGTGTTGATTGCCCTCTTCTGAGATAGAATCATAGAATCACAGAATCGTTTAGGTTGGAAAAGACCTTTAAGATCATCGAGTCCAACCAGTAACCCAGCACTGCCAAGCCCACCACTAAACCACATCCCTGAGCACCACACCTACATGTCTTTTAAATACCTCCAGGGATGGTGACTCCACCACTTCCCTGAGCAGCCTGTTCCAATGCTTGACAACCCTTTCGGTGAAGAAATTCTTCCTAATATCCAATCTAAACCTCCCCTGGTGCAACTTGAGGCCATTTCCTCTTGTCCTATTGCTTGGGGAAAGAGACTGAGTGCCTAGGGCATGCTTTCTCAGACCATTTGGCGTTACATATACTTTCATTATGTTCAAATCACAGCTCTTACTGTCCTCAGTTGCAGTTATAAATGCTTGAGACTTCTGTATTTCAGACCCTGGGCCTCAGTTTGTTATGAAGGAGGAAAAAAAAGAAAACATATCTGAAGTATTATGGCATAACTGAATTGTGAACTGTATGCTGCCAGCTGGGAAGGAAGCCAATTAGAAATATTTGGTTGCTTTAATGATAGACAGTCCATTCTCTTCCTGCACCCTCCTGCTTGGATTTCTGCCCAAGTAGAGGGAACTTGGTGACCTGAGACTTAGTGCCTCATGTCACTCCTCAGTATTCGACTATGAGGCTACTGCAAAGGCAATTTTGCTGTGTCTATAGTCCAATGATACGGATAGTTTAGTGGGGTGGGTCAGATCTTCAGCAACTTTTATTTTAGGGGTAGGATGCTGTCCACTTGTTATATACAGCCCTGTTCCCGTGTTTTTCACTAGTTAGTTTCCAGATTTATTTGGCCTGACTTTTCTGCATTCCTAACTCTCAGCTTAACCTGGAGAGGCCCTACTTCTAGGCCATTTTCTGGGGAATATCCAAAAAGTACTGGTGATTCCATTTCATTAACAACAGAGGCAGGGGTCTTATCTATAACATTTTTTCACTCTACTTCATTGATTTTTATCTACAGTGGGATTCTCCTGTGAAGCAAGACCCTGTGGGAAAAATGTACCCATGTAACAGAAGAATTTCACAGTACGTTTGGACAGGGGACAAGGTTACTGTTGAACTGTCTAATCTGGATAATCCTTATTTTCTTGATATTTAAATTTGAAATCTAATAATATCTCAAGGTATGATGTTTATGTAATTTTTAAATAGAAAAAAGGAGGAAAAATTAAATACATAGTGCTCACGGATGCCATTTGGTGCAATGACTCTTAGACGGTTGCTTGACATCTGAGCCCCTACACTGCTGAAGTAAATTGACATCCTCTTTGTTGACCAGCAGAGAAGGACACAGCATTCCTGACCTTTCAGTTTCACAGCTAAGAATCAGGAATCTCAGGTTCTTCCCGCTTTTTGTAGGACTAAAACTATGTGTTCCACACACACTGACCTCTTGTCATGGTCTCCTAGAACTCCTAGAGTTCCAATTCCCATCCCCACTCCATAGAATCATAGAATCGTTATGGTTGGAAGAGACCTCAAAGATCACCAAGTCCAACCTTCTACCCAATGCCACCATGCCCACTAAACCCACTAAACCATGTCTCGACGCGCCACATCTAAACGTTTTTTGAACACCTCCTGGGATGGTGAGTCTACCACCTCCCTGCGGAGCCTGTTCCAATGCCTAACAACTCTTACAGTGAAGAAATTCTTCCTAATATCCAACCCGAACCTCCCCTGGTGCAACTTGAGACCATTTGTGCAAGTCATATGGCAAGTCATCCTCAACAAAAAACTCAATTGGCACATCCAGTGCTATGGCTGTCCTCAGGCTCCGACTGTGCCTGGGACAGAGGGGGACACATACCATGATGCTGGGTGGTTCCTCCAAGCTGCGCTACTGTGTCACAGAATCACAGAATCGAT
>NW_009621070.1:332-3999 GCF_000690535.1 Cariama cristata | reverse complement strand
CAACCAAATCGATTCTGTGATTCCGTGATAGTTATCTGCAGCTTGTACCAAGCTCCTGCTTGCTTCTGCCTGGTCTGCTCCATGCCCGGCCCAGCTCCTGCCTGCAGTTCAATGCAGGAGCCTCCATGCTTTTCCTGACACCTAACTTTAGGCTAGCTTCCATCAGGGCGTTCCTCTCCATTGCGACTTAGCCCTGGTATTTTAGGAGATGTTTATCACTGTTTGCTCTGAAATCCAGGGGGTCTGTGAATCCCCTGACTGGGACTCAAATGACTCTGTTCCTTTGTGCAAAACCCCATGATGTGACAGTGTCCCTCCTGCGGGATTATTGCTAAAACATGAGACTAAAATGTGGGAAGGAAAATACAGTTTCGTTTCAGTTTTGTAGCATGGCTGACCCTCGTGTGACCAGCTGTCCTACCCACATTTTAGGAAGGCAGTTAAAAAGCAGAGGGAAAACAAGAACCACAGAGATAAACAGGCTGGAAAGGTTGCCCTTTGTGAGCAGCTTATCAAAAACAACATAGAGAGGTGACCTGAGCACTTTTATGGCAAGAAATACTGGGACTAATGTGGCTCTTCAATCTGGAAGGGGTGGAAAACCCAAGAACCAAATGCTGGAATGTGGTGTCAAGTTGGAGGTGCTGCCCGTGAACCCTTTCCTCAGAGACCTCTGCGGGGTTTTTTGCCTCCCTGCAGTGCGGATGCTCATCTCCCCATCTCTCCCATCACACAAGGAGGGAAGTGGATGTGGTGGTGCTCATTACCACTGCTGTGCTTGCCAGGGGCTGGCATGGAGGCCCAGCAGAGAGGCTCATACTTGGACACTGCCCCAGTAGGGTTACAACAGGCTGGCTCTTTAAATGGAGCTTCCTTGCTTGCAAAGACTGGATTTCACTGGGATTTTAACACCCAAAGTCTTGGGGACCCCTCTGTGCTCGTTGCACAACCTGACCCTATCTACAGGGAGGAGGACAGGTAGTTGTCCCTGCTTTATCCCTGCTCAGAGGATGCAGGCCGACGAGGCAATTAGCAAAGACCAAGGCCTTAGTGTTTCTTCCCACACATCAGTTACGTCTTTTGGCAAGATGTTTGCCATCCCCAGGTGCAGCGGAGGGGGAAAGCAGCAGCACAAGTACAAAGCCTTGGTGTGTACAGGGCTGATACCGCTCCTGCCAACAGACAAAGCGTGCAGGCAGCCCTATGGCGGGCAGCTGGCATCGGTGGAGATCTAGCAGGAGCTGTTGTTGACCTGAAGCCTTTAGTGGCACGGGGTCAGCCTGGCAAATCTCCCGCTATCTCGGTCGCTGCACCACGGGACTGTGCCGCTTGTCCTTGCTCTGATAGCAACTCTGCCCGGTGAGCCTGGCTGCTTTTATCTGTCGGTCAGGGCGGCTGTTGCTGCAGCAGGGGGGCTGCGGGGCTGGGGGCCTCAGATGAGTGTACAAACAAGCTCAGGATGTGAGCACAATAGCCAAGGACAGGCCTTTGAAAAGCAGGGGGACACAGCGCGGCCACCCTGGGGCACATCAAAGGTCTGTCTCGCCCTGCACCGCCAAAAAGCCCATGTGTTTGATGGCTACCCGTGGTCCTGGTCCCGGCGTCGCGTCAGCACGAGGGGCAGAGGGTTTGAGCAGTGGGAAGCGGAAAGGGAAAAGACGGCAGCGGGGGGAGGACCGACGCAGGTGCTGGGACACAAGCCTGAGGGTCTCTGGCTCTAAATCATGGGTTTCTCAGAAGTTCCCTTGGTCCCGCTTTGCTCTGTCCCTCTCTGATCTGTATCTGGAGTGCAGCACACACCCCCTCTCTTTCTTCCTTCAGTGCACCCCGTTTCACAAGCACTTTTCTTGAATCAGCAATTGCCACAGCTGGGAGCTGTTGGGGTTTTTCCCTTCCAGACTTGGTCATCTGAATCCTAGAAAGCCAGGGATCCCATCCACAAGTTGTGGTGTTTCACTCAAGAAGCCCACGTAGCCAGAAGGAAAGTAACTCTTACCCAACAGCCTTGGGAAGTCAAGCTCTGAGGGATGCCTGGATGAAAGGACATGAAGATACAGTGAGACGGGTGTACTTTGTATGTTGGCCATGTGCATGCCCTACGGGGTCCTGCGGTACCTGCTGTACCTCTCTAGCAGGATCGGTCCTACAAAAGTCCCTCTCTGCTCACTCCTGTGCTCCCAAAAGGGCTTGGGAAGGGGCTGGAAAGACCGGGAAAGTTTGCTTCTGATTTGCTCTGCAGTGCGTGCACATGCTGCCGTCTTTGGACAAAGGACAACCCGAGCCTGCTCGGTGGGAACCACCCTCCACGATAAGGGTGCATATTGACTCAGGAGATTAGACCTGTCCACTGCTTTGTGCTTTTATGCATTTATTGCCAAAAGAGCAGCCCAAAGGACAAAGGGGGAAAAAAAAAAAACAACAAACAACAAAGAAGGAAGCAGCACCCTGCACAGGATTGCAGGCTCTGCAGTGAAAAAGTGTCCCCAGGAGGGCTGGATGATGGTTCTGCTCTTGGGAAGCATCTGTAACCTGCAGGTGCTGGCCCCAGGCATCCGGGAGCAGCAGGATAAGCCAGTGCCTCCCCTGTGGGTTTTTGATTGCAGGGCTCTCCTGGCCTCGGTGGCTTTTCTGCTTTTGAAGCCATTGTCAGGGTAATTAGATGCTCCCAGGCAGGTGCCTGAGCCTTTTGCAACCTAAGATTTGGCTTTGTCTTGTCCGCCTGCTGGAAATGCCTTGTTTTACTGCGGATTAATCTCTCGCAGCAATATCTGAAAGCAAAGAGGGGGCTTTAATTGGGGTAGGATCAGCGCAGCTGGGTTGAGCAGGGAGAGCGGGAGTTTTCTCCCTACCTGCTAATGGCCCCTTATCTGCCCTGGCACCTGCCCACAGCTGCCTGTGTGCCAGCTTTGTGCCACGAGGGCCCAGGCGATGCCACGTGCCTTGTCGGTTTATTTATGGAGCAGGGGGTGAGATGCAGTGCCCAAATCAGGGGAGTTTGTTCTGGCTCTGGCAGCCAGAGGCCTGGGGATGCTTTCGACACTCAGGTGCCTGGTATGGCCCTGGGGGACTCATGCCTTTGCGGGGTCTCAGGGGTTGAGCTGAAACTCATGGGCTGTAGTTTGCAACCAGCCCCTGCTCCCTGGTACAGGCAGGCAGCAGGCATGGTTGATTTAAATGTGAGCCCAGGGTATCGTGTTCCCCGGGACATGTGAAGCAGGTCAGCGCTCAAGGGCAAATCTCCCTGGAGGTACGTGACTGGAGAAGGGCTGTGACTCTCCCAGATCCTGGAAACAAGAGATAATCAGCCCCGTGCCTCTGCTGACTGTCCTTTCCTTGCTGGTCTGCCCTGTGGCAGCCTCCCGCCCCGGGGCAGGCACTGTCCCCCTCGCGTCCCCTTCCAAGGAATGGGGGTGCCAAAGGCAAATGTCTGTGGTGGGCTATGTGGAGGCACAACCTTGCCCGTCCCCCCCCCTGTTTTGGTAGGCGTCCTTTGGCATACACACACAGCATGGCAGTTTCTGTTTTTGTCTCGATGTTGCCTTAAAGTTGAAGTCTTTCCTATGGCTAAAAAAACTCCGTGGTCAAACCAACAACCGCACCTGCTCCTCTCCTCACTTCTGTGATGAACAGTCAGCTGGTACTTTTCTTACCTCCTGACTTTTAGTCA
>NW_009621070.1:0-210 GCF_000690535.1 Cariama cristata | reverse complement strand
GGCACCCACCCCGGCTCCCTCCTCGGCCAGGTGCAGTTGTGGGTTTTGTTGGGTGCGATTACCCCCTCTCTGGAGAAAGCGCCTTTCTTTGCCTGTGCACGTCCCAGCGGCTTTTACAACTTCCTCCAGATGTGAATTCAAAGGTTTTATTTGTTACCCCATGATGTGAAAGGGGCAAAGGGGCACATGGCGATGCGCACCTCTCCAGAG
>NW_009621069.1:1768-7252 GCF_000690535.1 Cariama cristata | reverse complement strand
CTTCCAACCATAATGATTCTATGATTTTGATTCTATACACATTAACTATTTCTCCTGTGCCAACAGAAGTGTGAAATTAATGAAGCTGGAAAGGAGAAACAAGCAAGCAGGTACTGCTATGTTCTAACACACTGATACAGGTTTTGACCTGTGAGGAAGGAATCCTGGGTTCTACTCCTAGCACTGTTTATGAATTTTGCATTAAGGAAAACACTAGATAAAATACAAAATGAGTTTTAGGTAAAGCTATAACAGTGCCACTTTTTAAAGCCAGCTGTATTGTTGAGGGAGAGAAAGAAAACAGACAGTCTTTTGGGCACACAAACCCTGAAACGGAAGCAGCTGCCTTTAGACTGCTCTGAGTATAACTTTATTATGTTAAAAAAAAGGACAAAATATTTTGCCTTTTGGTCTAGTTAGGGGAAAGATAGACATTCCTTGAGCCAAATCACACAAAGAGGCTTAAATCCTCACTGCTCAAATTTAGACTGATTGATGTGTGACAATGGTCACATCACCTGATTCAGTACTTATCCCACTGTTATGGTGCCTAACCACTGTCATTCTGTACTGGTTTTCTCATAATCCTTAATGTAGCCAACTTTTAGATTACTTGCGTTTTGTTTTGTCTTGTTCTGTTCTGTTTTGTTTTCTCTGAGTGAAGCTGCCTGGGGTTTTGAATCATTACCACAAGACCAGGCTAAATTCTTGCAAATATCACCTCAGTCCAGGATAGCTTGAGGCATGCTGCCACAAAGGCCCAAGTCTTTTCTCTGGCATCTCTTTGGGTCTGAGATATTTAGATAATATTTAAAGACTCTTTTAGATGAATACTTATCCTAGATGAGAAGTCTTACAGGAAGGACTTCTTGGATTAGTCTTGCACATATGTAGTGTTGTAACCATGGGGACAAAGTTGAAACAGTGATGATATTGCACAGACAGTGCAGGATCATGAGGACGGAAAATTAAAGCTATTTGGTACCTGTGCTACCTAAGGCAGGTGTTAGCAAGCAGACTTAATGATTTTGGAAGCCATTTCAAGAAATAAGTTTCATTTCTGAGTCTCAGTGCCCACCACTAAGATGTACTACTTCCTCATGCTGCACTGTATAAGTCTACTCCTAAATACACTCCCTCAGCTTTTAGGAGGTAGTATGGGTATCAAAAATGCATAAACTTCTTTTTTCTTCAGAGCCATGCTGAAAAGAATATTCTGAAGCTCAAATAAAAACAAGATTAGCTAGCTTTTAGTCTTTTGCAAGATATAGTAAAGCTAATTTTCAGAACCTGCACATGAATTAATGTTGCTAATTATACTTAAACAGGCCTTTAAGATGTGCTGCTATATGTTCTCCACTGCTAAGTGTTGCTAAATAACTTGTATAAAGCTGTGAAGCTGGGGAGCTGTAATCATGCTGAGCCACTGGACGTAATTCCTTTTGCTGTTCTGGGTAACATCATTAATTTTGCTCTAGTTTTAAGGGTCTCCTTGGATTGTTCTTGAAAATAACTTGTATATTTAAAGTAACTTCAGACTTGTGACAGTGAACTATGCTAATGATTCTTAATGTCTAATTCAGTGATTCTTTTTTTGCTTCTTCTTAGGTTGGCAGAATGTCATACATTATTTTTAATAAAGCCAACCCTCTTCACATTCAGAAGATAGAAAGAAGAAAGCAACAAATTTCTGTTCTATATTTCTATATAAAAGCTGTATTTCTGTTCATCTTGGTCTATATTAACTAACTATAGTTGAAGTAGACTATAGTAGTTTCTTCTTAGTAGATTTATATACATAAATAGACTGGATCTTCATTTGGACTTTTTTGAGGTCCCTGAAAATAAACAGATGATTGTAACCAATGTTTAGTAGCTCCCTTTTAGATTTCCTGTTTCTTGTAGTAGAAAATGCATAAACAGAAGGGCTACTTTGATCTAGACTAGTCATTATTAGACTCTAAACCTTTATGAAAGAGAAATCAAAGCATGTCAATTATGGATTTAAAAAAAATATAAAATTTGAGGAAGAAACTTTTAGGATCCATCCTTGGTAGCAAATTAAAGCCCCGTATGTTTATTTTCTGGAGTATCATATCTTGAACCTGAGACTGTGTGTATGAGAAAATGAACATACCATACCTGATGAACCATTTTCCTGGTAAAACAGTTTACAGAAGCAAGTTGAATTGCCTTGTAGGTTATCTAATACAGGATTTAAAAAAGGAGAGGAAACTGTAGGAAGTGAAAGACAGAGTCTGCAGGCTCCACCAGTATTTGAAAAAGCAATGTAACTAGTACTTCTTGATATTCTCCTGCTGATTTATATGTTTAGATATAGTTGTACAAAAACTTTCCATTGGGTCTTTTCTATACTGTGTGTCAGTTTGCCACCTCAGCCTTTGTCCCATCTGCCCACCATGTTCCCATTCTCTTTTCTCTTTCTCTCCTTGCTCCTGACCAATTTTTCTAGTACTATTTCCTTCAAAATACTGCACTCTCATCATTTGGAAGTTCTACTGCTGCACATTCAAGCGTACAGAGTGCCAAGATCCTCTAAGCAAGAGATTTTAAGTGCTGTGTAAAGTTTACTTGTAATACTTAGTCTAGTTTAGCTAGAAGTATAGGTAGGACTACCTTATTTAGCTGTACAGGATCCCAAGTGGTCCTTTCGTGCAATTCCTTTCTTCTCCTCAGTGTATCTCCAGAATTAAAAAGAAACCCTCAGCCTTGAGCACTACAATGAAAACAGTGAGCAATGGTAAGAGTCACAAGCCATCACTTTGCTATTTTGCACATACTGTTCTGTGCATCTTTGCCTTTGCTCTTGCTGTTCATCTATCATATTCTATTTGTACTATGGGTTCCTATCTCCTAGGCATGAAATACTGCTTTTATTACCAATAATTAATCATACATTTTAAAAACAAAAATGATCTCACTGACATTGTGTTTTGCTGTAAGAGACAGATATCAGAAGTGGTTGGATATTCTCCTCTGCTATTAGATAGATAAGGGAGCTGTACAGTAGAGGTCCACACCAGATGGAACATCTCTTGCACAGGAAATCTTGCTTTAGACATTTCTACCTGGAATGGCAGTAGGAGACAGGTGGAATCTGCAAATAATTTCCCCATCAAAATTTAGCAAGGCTTGAATAAAAAGTGTTGTACAAAATCAGATTTTTCTAAGTTTTTATCACTTAGTGAAATGCTCATGCTTTTTTTCCTCCACACATTACTAATGAAAAATGTTGCAAAAGCAATGAAACCAATTACCAAAATAAATGTATTAAAAATATTTAATGGAGCTAAAAATATATTATAGAATCTAATTTAATTCTGACAAACAGCAAAACATTTTTTCTAAAACTGACTTACAGTATAAAAATTTAGATTAAGCAATTAGAAATAATAAACTTAAAAACATTGTGTTAAAAGACAGTCTTTAGGAAACTTTTAGTATGGGTGCTATTAGCATGAATAATGCAGACTTGTCTCAGATTTGTCTTTTGAGTTTTTTTCCTACTGTCATATTGCACTCCATATATTATCTTATTTTACTTGCTTTACTTAATTTACTTGCAAAACACATCAATAAATTTTATCTCTGGTGACCAAAATCTAGACTCTTGCTGATTATATCTATTTTTCAGGTGAACAAATTATTCACTGATGAGTCAGCTAGCCAAAATTTATTCATCTTGAGACATGAATTTCCTTTCTCTACCATCTCACAGGTGAAAGATAAGTGACTCATTCATTACAGAATCCAGATCCTCACAGTATATTATTTGGCTCTGTATACTTATCAGAATATGCCCACTGGTCTTTCTGTTGTGGTTATATTTTTGTAAGTCTGGGATATCACACTTTTTTGAGGAAAATTATTTTCTTGAGAAAATATTCCATATCTGGAAGCTGGTACACTGGTGTACCACAGGACAAACTGTCATTAAAATGGCGATTTTGAACCATGTTTTTTATACTGTTTAATTTGCAAATATGCTAGCATTTGAGATAGAGAAAACATGGGTCTATTTTCTGTACATATATGAATATTTCTTGTGTCCAAGCTATTATTCATATCAGATTTTACTTCCAGTGGAATCCTGAAGAGATCTTATGAAAAAGCGTTGTTCAGAAATTGTACTCTGATGGATTGGTGAATGTGTCAGCTCCTTGCTTCAGAACCAATTAAGCCAAAGCCCATAGGAATTGTGGCTGGTGTGCATGTGGCATGCATTCTACCTTCAGAAGAACCTTCCCCAAACTTATGGTTTGTAAGCACAGATACATTTGGATCTTCAAGGAGGAAGCCAGCATTGTTTTTTTTGGCAATGTGTTGCAATTACTGAAGTAGTATTATTCCTTAACTCGTGTATAATACGATAGTTTTATAGTTTTAATAGTTGATTAAATAATTAGCTAAACTAGGCAATTGAATAAAAAAAGGTAAACTAGTCCCCATTTTTACGGAGATTTGGCAACTTTCACAACCTTGAGATAGAGAAAAGGTGCAGACCAATAGATGTCTAGATTTGCAGAAAGACAGCATTAAATATTATTTTGAGACTGTATGTGCACACCTGTGTTGTGTCTGTATGTATATATGAATATATATGCATTAAACACTTTTTAGATTACACTTACTTAGCTGAACAATAATTAAAATTTGATACTATAGATATAATTCACATAAGAATTCTTGCTAGATTAGAATTGAGTTAACTGCTTGAAAATTCAATGAAGTTTACTGCACAAATTTCTTACTGTTTTAGCCAAACCAGGACAGTGAGATGGGTAGATGAAAAATTTCTCTGTGTATGTTAACTGGACCATATCAGATCAATTTACCTTCATCTCTCAGGTTTCCATTTTCTTTCCTTGTTTTCCTTTTTTTTCTTTTATGAAAAATTCAAATGCAAATTTTAGGAAAAGTCTAGGGAACAGGGAAATGTTTGTACTTTACAGTAAAGTATAGTGCAGAGACACCTCACTGTGCTCTAAATTAAACACTAAATATCATGAAAGGAACCAGTCCTGATTCTTAACATCATTTAAAATAAAAAGACCTGATTTGGTTGGGCGGACCTCATCTACTTGAAGAATCACCGCAACAGTAAAACTGAAGATGTGGAGTCTGTTTTTCTGGCCTAGAATTAGATGCCTCATTCTCTGTGCCACGGAGAAAAAGGCGACATTTTTTAAGGACTGAAGAGTCATCCTTGGTTTCTATCTCCTTTAATTATGACATTTTCATCACTTTTCAATTCATAATCAAACTATTCCTAAATGCCCTTTCTGACACCAGTTACTGTATAAATTCTCTTGGACAAGAGTAAGTCCCCTATTTCTTACTGTGTAGACTACATCTACATACAAAGTTATTAGGATTTGTGGAAGTGGTTCAACCAATTAATGGGAAAAGCAGTGAGATGCCTTCTCAGGAACACATCATATGTCTGAGATCTAGGACAGGAAT
>NW_009621069.1:0-1737 GCF_000690535.1 Cariama cristata | reverse complement strand
GCATTCCTGGCTGCTTTTCCCTAGAAGAGTGGAATTTTCCATGAGACTTCCCTGTACACAGGAAAATGTTTTCTCAAAGGTCTGAACTTTGAGGTCACAACTTAGAAGGTGCAGAATACAAATCATCTGAGAATGAAAAAGAGTCAGAGCTCTAGCATTATCTCATGCAGTCACCTTTTATAAGGAAAAAGCATACACATTGTTCAGTACTGTGAGCAAGCAGAAGTGTTTTAGCGTATTTAAGTTAAAAATGCCCCTCTGAGTCTCTCAGAATGTATTTACGTTCTCCTAAATAGTCTTGTATTTTTAATCATCAAATAATTTTTAAGACATATGCTTTGAAAAATCTGTTCCCAGAACGCAAAGTAACATTGCAGAGAGTCTTAGGTGTTAAAACCCTTCATTACGAGCCAATCTAACTAGCACTGAGCTGTGGGCTAGCTCTGTTAGAATGTCATTGATGTTGTGTCTTTGGGCAAGGCTGGAGAATGTTTCAGCAGAAAAAGTCTTCAAAGGAAAGGAAACTTTAAGATTTCTATTTTACTGTTCTGTAGAATATAAATTAAAAATAGTTTTGAAATAACAATACGAAGGGTCAACCTGCTACATGGTTTGGGGGTTTGTACGGTGTGTAAAAACATCAGCTCATCAAATTCATGTGCTCATTAATACTGTCATTCTGTGTCATTCTTCCTGATCAGTACCTCCTCAGTTCAACTAATTACCAGAATAAGCCCTTTATCTTTTATTCTATGTGACACTACCTAGTAAATTCTAACTGGAAATATTTCCAGGTTTCCATTCAGCAATTTATGTAGCAGTCAGCAATCTATGTAGGTAGTTCAGGACTGTTTTCTACTACAATAAAAAGCATTTTCAACAAATAGAAACTGTGAGAGGTATGCTGTAGTTCTCAGCAGATGCATTTTCTGATAACACACACAGTGATGAGGTTTATAAAATTTCATATTTTTAAAAGCAGCAACTGCAGTGCATTCATTTCTTATTGACATCCTGCAATGCTATAGCAGATAAAGATCTTTCACAGTTTTCATTACCATTAGGATATGCTTCTTCATATTACTATTTTTAAGACAAATATTTTCCAGTGTTTACTGCCCTTCTTTCTATGTCATTCTAGGCACTAGAAGGTGAAACAAAAATAAAATTTGATCAGATTTCATGCCTGTATTTTCCATAAGTGAAAGTTCCTTCCTTGCAGAGAGCTCATCTTAAAGTCTCCGGTAGTTAAAAGCATGATAAAGTTCATTCCAAAAATAACAATACCCTCCAATCTCTTTCCATGTCTAAATTGTTTGTATTTTAAAAGTAACTTTTCAGTAAAATTCTCAAAGAAATAAGAAGAAAAAAGAGAGGAAAATTATTAATGACAGTAATATTCAATTGTATGTTTGGATACCTTTTCCTCATTTTGAATTAGAAATTTTCTTCTTGAGATTCAATTATTTTGAGGTCTAAAATACTGGAAATGTGGTAAAACATAACGGAATTAACTTTAAATTAATTGTATTAAAAGTCTAATGTCAGAGTCTACATCTATTTTAAAGTATCCTGGAATACTTCTGAGCACTTTGTATGATTGTCCCAGTTCCTTCCTGATTTTTTAAGGGATTGGTTTACATTCAAAACTGTGTTATGGGTGAAAGAAAACAGCACATGTATGGAGCCAAGAATTTATTGTTAGTCTAGTTAAAAACTTCAAAATCTAATTGAAAT
>NW_009621068.1:11136-12489 GCF_000690535.1 Cariama cristata | reverse complement strand
GTAAGGAGGGCTCGCTGCAGCCCCACGTGTCTGCAGGGAAAGCAGACCTGCAGTCCCCAAGGGCTGTTGGGGTTGTCAAGCATACGGCCAGGAGGGAATTTATCTTGCAGCAAAGCCGGCATCTGAAAGCCATCGCTTCTGATGTGCCCGTGATTTGCTGAAACCTGCGTCTCGTTTGTCATATTTCTGTCTGTCTCTGCCTCAAATCCCAGAGCAAAGACTGAGAACTTGCTCACAGAGAGGAGCGAGGGTTTTGTGGTTTGTTTTTTTTTTCCTCCACCTTTAAATATTTATTCTGAGCTCTCAAGATACACACGCTGTGATCTGGGGAGCCTGCCTGTGTGCTGGCAGTGTCTCCTGCGTGGCAGTGCTGCCCTTCCCTCTGGGCACCGCGGGCAGAGCCTGCCCCCTCCTCCTGCCGCTGCCCTCAGCAAGAGGGGGATCTGAGAGGAGGGACGTGGGGTGTTCACCTCGTCCCACACATGTGGGAACCAAACCCAAGACCCAACAAAGTGCTGTGCAAAGAAGACTTGGGGTTCTAAGCTGCGTTTTTGGGGAAGAGGCTGAGACAGAGGTAAAAGCAGCCTGGCCCATCCGGTGAGCTCCATCACTGGGGTGGCACATCCCAAATGGCACCCACCCCTCTGTACCCTGCCTGGCTTTCCCTGTCCCCGGCAGCACGCAGAGCTGCCGCTGGAGGCCTTCCTTCTCATCTTTGCAGCTTGTCCTGGGGTCTCAATGTCATGCAGGTAACCGGAGCGATGCTGCCAGCCTTGGCTTTGCAGCCAGGGCTGTTGTGCTGCGCTCAGCTCTGGCTTTGGGCCTCCCTCCCTTTCTCAGGTCTTGCTCTGCTTTTCCAAGCCTTCCTGCTGCCACCACTTGGGTACACGGATTGGATTCAGGGAGAGCGGCCCCGTGCCGTTGGGATGCATGTGCCCAGCATGCCGATGAGGAGCGGGGCTGGTGCTGGGGAGCGGTGGCTCTGCCCCAGGATGTGCTGGGCACTGAGGGGCTCTGCCAGAGCCCAGCCATGCTGCGGACACGGTCCTGTGGGTCCCTGCAAAAGGGGAGATGGAGTCCCAGCTGGCTGCAACCGCCACCCTCCAAGCATTTCCCTGGAAGCTGGTTCTCCCGCAGAGCTGGCTCACCTCTGGCTCTGCCACAGGAGTGCCTGGACGAAGGGAGAAAGGGTCTTGCATCTTCTCCTTGTAGCTCAAGTATGGTGGTGGTAAACTGCTAGGAGAAAAGCCAGGAGGTAGTTTCTCAGCAGCTCTGCAAGGCCTGGGAGGATGTCTGCCTTTCCAGGCGAGCACACAAATTGCTACCTCTGCCTCCAGCTGCTGCAGCCCCTGC
>NW_009621068.1:9114-11093 GCF_000690535.1 Cariama cristata | reverse complement strand
GCCCCAGCCACGGGCTCCCCGGGACCTGTAAGTGTCTGGGCACTGATGCAGAAAATCCTCTGCAGAGACCCAGGCTTTGATGGCAGGTGCAGCTCTACCGGGAGATGCCTTGAAACCAGCACGTAGCCAAAGGCAAGAGGAGCCAGAGGAGACAATAGCTGATAAAATATTTTGGGTTCGGTTTTGGGTTTTTTTTAAGGAGAAATAAATGCAACCCAGCTCACTGATACCACTGGAAAACTAAATTTCAGTGAGCTGCAAAGCGATGAGGTTGGGACCATGGTGGTGGTTTCTTGGGCTGCTTTTCCCACCCCTGCCTGCCCTCTGCCTCTACCCACCACGAGCTGGCAGCAGGACCAGCCCTGTCAGCTCTCGCTGAACGTCAGACCAGAACAGCCTCATTAGCAGGGAAAGTTTCCCCAAGATAAGTTACTGCCGCTGTAAGATGTGAGATTCTCTCTCTTTTCCACTGCTGTAACTGTGGGCATTGAAGTTTGCTGCTCTTATACCATGTCATGGCAGAGCTCTTGTGCTCAGGAGGGTGCTGCCAGGAGAAAAAAGTTAAACGAGAGCAAGGACATTTTTTGGAAAGAAGCTCTTGTCACGGGTTTGTTCCCGCTTGGTTGTCTCACCGGGTCAGAGCCGCTGTGCCCGTGCGGAGAGATGCCAGCCCCTGCCTGCCCTTCCTGGCACCTGCCTGTGCGTGGCTTGGTTGGGGTGGTGGCTGCTCGTGGTGTTTTAAGGAAGGCGCAGGAGATGTGCTGTGCGTCGGGCTCCTCCTCTGCCCATGCCCCTTCCTTCTCGCCGTGTCACCCCTCGCTCGCCCAGGGGCTCCCTGGCTCTGGTGGGATTAGTCACCAAGCCACACGACTGCAGCAACAGACAGTGCCAGAAGTGTCTCCTGGGAGGGAAAATACGAGGTCTGAGACTTGTAAGAAACATTTCCTTGAGATTCAAGCTTATTCAGTCATTGGTCATTTGACCTAACAAAACCCTGTGGCACTCCATGAGCCACGGGGAAAGCTCCCAGCGCAGACACGGGGGAAGAGCTTGCAGCTGGATGTTGCAATAACTTCTTAGTGAATGGTTGGGATAAGTCATATTTCATAAAAGCAGCCGGGAAAAAGATTGCTGATTAATTCTTTTTACTAAACAATGGTGAGCAGTGTGTCTCGGTTCAAGCCAGACTGACTCACCATCCCTGGAGGTGTTCAAAAAACATTTAGATGTGGTGCTTTGAGACGTGGTTTAGTGGGCATGGTGGTGTTGGGAAGAAGGTTGGGCTTGATGATCTTTGAGGTCTCTTCCAACCGTAACAATTCTATGACTTTCAGAGTGATTCATGGATTTTTCAGCATTTTTTGCAGGAAAAATCACCTTTGTAGGGAATACTGGTGAGTGGGGTGCCCGCTTGCCTTTGTGAGTAATTTCCCCCCCGAAGCACCAGGGTGTGGAAAAATGATGAACTTCTCTGCGGGAGCTGCAGGGGGGACTTGAGAGGGAGGAAGGGTGTGCTTGGCTCTGCCACTGCTGCCGATGACTGTATTCTTTTGAAGAGCACTGCAGGAGGTGGAGGAGTGGGAATTTCACCACCATAAATGCTGAAGGAGGTGAATCTTGAGGGGAAAAAAAAGAGCCAAGCTGAGACATAAGTGTGTGCCACCCTGGGCTCGCTAAGTGAGCTCAGTTGGGAAGAGCCGATGCTCCCCCTTGCAACATGCTGCAGCAGCAGCGCATCCCAGCATCGTTCATTTCTATTTAATTTGGGTTTTCTCTATTTCCAGCACCCTGGCTTTGTGCTGGAAGCCGGCCAGCCTCCGTGGTCCTCCATGCCGCTGGGATCCACAGGTCCGGGGTGGGAGCGTGCGCAGGGGGTGGGAGCGTGCGGCTGGAGATGGAGCGTGCGTCTGTGTGATGCTGCTTGTTTAAAACAGCCAAGGTGGGATGGGGAAATGTCGGGCGAGGCACTAGTCATAGGT
>NW_009621068.1:8782-9026 GCF_000690535.1 Cariama cristata | reverse complement strand
CGCCTCGGAGGCGGTGCTGGGGGTGGCGGCGGCCCTTGCTGCGGCGTTGGGGGTTGTTTTTTAGTTTGGAGATGGAAGCCAAAACCAAAAAAAGTAGTAGTTCTGCTGAGCCTAAACTTCAAACTCAATCTGGTTTCTTGGTGAGGTTTTTTTTGACTGTTCTTGGTGAAAAATGCAGGTATTTGGCCAAAACCTTGAGTTTCCCACAGGGGGAAGGAAGGGTGGCACAGTGGCGGGAGAGGCT
>NW_009621068.1:7969-8573 GCF_000690535.1 Cariama cristata | reverse complement strand
CCCCTCCCTCTGCTGCCGTGCTCATCCCGCACTCATTATGATGCCCGTGTACTACTCTAAGCCCAATATACTTTGAATTACTGCTCATCTATTCCTCTTGACATCCTCATGCTCATAACTAGGAAGCCTGCATTACCCGTTCGCACATCTGTCAAACTGCGTGTTCCTTGGCCATTTCCAGAGATACATAAAATTGCCCGTGGTTATGACATTATTGACAACCCGCCCCGTCTCCTTCCCCCTCCCCGAGTCCAAATGGCTGCCTCGCTTTATGAGGATTGATATTTGGGCAGTAAATATTTTAAAGCCTCATCTGATGAGTGTGTCTGTGCGGGTGAATATATTTCTGGCTGAGGACAGATGTTGGAGCTATCTTCATTGGAAATGAGGGGCCTTGGCTTTTCTCCCTCCTGCCTTTGCAGCACCTCTGTCGAGTCTCTCCAGCCCCCAATGCTGCCTGTTCCCAGTGGGAGGGAAGGGAATTGGAAGGAAAAGCCAAGCAGAGGTTGCCAGGAAGGACGAGGGCTGGCTGGGCTGGCGGAGCTCTGCGAGGGCTGTTGGGTACCGATGGCCCATCGTTCCCGTATCCTGATGCAGGGCTCCC
>NW_009621068.1:2185-7904 GCF_000690535.1 Cariama cristata | reverse complement strand
AGTCCTGCTGCGCTGGACAAGTAGTTTCAGCCCTTTTGAAAAAAATACGACAAGCATCAGGCTCTCTGTGGTTTTCGAGGGACATATTTTGACTCGGCTGTTCTGAAAAGCTGCTTCATCTCCCGAAGTTTCAAAATGCACTTCGGGAAATGCCTCTAAAGAGGAAACAACTTGGGAACAACACAGCCTGGGTGATCTGAACAATTTTTTTATCTTGCTGAGAAAAACAAAGGAGCCCACTTTCAGTTCCTCAAAACGATTTGCATTCTTTTCCTTCAGTCAGCAAAACAAAACGTGTTGCCCGATTCCTGGGGCAGAGAACAAGCAGACGCAGGTCCCGCAGAGCGAGCCGGGGCTGGCCTGGCCACAGCCACCTGCGGTTCGGGGTGTCATGGCCCGGCTTGGGCACCGTCTCAGCCGGGGGCATCTGGATTCAGGGAGCTTGTAAAGTGCATCTGCACTCGGGTTCCCTGGGAGTTTTGCTTGTGCTACTAACTGGAGGTGTCCTTGCCCTCAGTTCCAAGCCCCTGGGCTGGGACTCGGGTCCCATCCCTGCAGGGAGGAGAAGGGCATGGGGGTCTGGCCCAAGCCTTCTCCCCCACAGTGGGGCTGGAGCACTTGTGAGCCAGGTTAGCCCATGGGTCCCACCACTCCAGGCCTTCTTGTTGCCATTTTGCTGCTTTTTTTCTCTCTGAGCCTGGAGTGAATGCATTGAAATGTTTTAAAAAAAAAAGAAAATCAACTGTCTGGGGATGGCTTTGCAACCGTTCCGTCGTGATTCCTCAGAGCCTTTGTCATGAGGGCAAGAGTTTCTTAGCTCTGAAGTGTTGTGCTGCGTACCGGGCTGGGACCCACCGCTGGCGGGGCCAGGGTGAGGTGCCGTGGGGGCTGGCACCCTCCCCGGCCCATCACCCCGACACTGGCTGTTCCCAAGGTGAGGGTGTCCTTTTCCTCACCCTCTTCGCTTGCCAATGGGGGAGCGATGCGCGACGGGGATGCAGCAGCGTCGCTGGATGTTTAGGGGCAGGGAGTAGGATGGAGCGTTTCTGGGTCCTGCTGCTTGGGCTTTGAAGCTGTTGCATAGGCAAGAGGGGTGCCCAAGGGAGTACGTGGATTTCTGGGGGGCCCTGTGGGCCAGAGCCTGTTCGCCACCTTCTTTGGGGCCGCTGTGCTGGTGAGTGCAGGTGGTTACTGGTACTGTGGAGACCACTGTACCTCTTACATCCAATTTGCTCATTCAAGGAGAGATCTGTGACATCGAGGAGCTAATCTGTACAGGACAGATTTGCAAAGGTGCTGGGGAGAGGAGAAGGTGTCCAGCTCTGCTTGCCGAGGGTTTGGTGTCTTCATCTCCAAAACAACTCGCTGCAGGAGCCGCGCACCAAGGTGAGGAGTTTGGTGGCCTCGTTTACTTGACGATGAAGGATGCTGCCCTGGGCCTGGCCAGTCCGCTCTTTTACAGCAATATAGTATCTATTTATTTATGATTTCCGTGGGTGGTGTTTGGGATGATCTATTGAGCCGGAGTGAGATATTTTGAGGCACAGCGAGATGTTTTAAAAACATCTCATCACTCTGGAAATATCCATGGTGCGATAGCTGCGTATTAGTCATTCGGAAAGGGAGTGATTTCAATGAAAGAAAAAACATTTCATCTTGTCAGAGCGTTTTCACTCACTGTCTGCCAGGCAGCTGCTGTCAGTCTTCAGTCTCTGTGGCTGGTTTTACTCTTCTCAGGCTCTGCCTTTTTTATTTTATTTTCTAACAAGAAATAAAATAAACCCTCTAATGGATATTGGTAGCTATGAACTCATCAATTGTCAGTAAGAAAGAGCCTTTAAAAAGATGCAATAAACCCTCTTTGCACTGGATTATTTCCAGTGGGATTATTTCTCCCGGGAAATATCTCCATTTGGAAGGAGAAGCTCCTCCTCCAGGTATTGGACCTTGAACAAAAGCCCTTGCCTCGGACATGATTTATCCCCCTGGAAAGTGGGAGTAACTCCAGTACGGTCACACACCAGCTGGGGATGCAGAATTAGCCTCATGGAGAGCAGGAGGAGAGATGGTTTTCTCCTAGGGCAAAAAAAAAAAAAAAAATCGGTAAGAAAACACAAATGATGAGGCCTTATCCTGCAAGGGAAAACAGCACAAAGCCGTTCAGCAAATGAAAAGCCAAATGAGCTGTAAAAAAACCACCACCATGGCAGGAGAGATTTTCACTTGGAGGGAATCTGCCATAAATCACCTAATATTCAGCTTTGCACTGCCATTTGGGAAAACGTTCATCATACTCTACTGGTCTCTGCTCTACTTTATGTGTATCTATAGCTGGGGTTTCTCTAGCACAGCCCACGTGCCCCAGGGAGGAGGTGATTCGGCCGAGATGCTCCCATCTAGTTTGATCATTCTCCATAATCAGGCCAAGAGTAATCGCACTGTAGTTACGCTGTGAGTACTATGCACTGTCGCTTTGTGGGACGCAGTTGCCATTGCCTCGTGCAACCAGTAGGTAACTGCTTAAATGACTCAAAATGATCCCGTTGTGGTTAAATGCTTGGTTGGTGATAATACCCAGAGTTTCCCCAGGGTGCAGGATGCTCGAGCACATCTAAGGGCACCTCTGGGAGAGCCGGGTGGGAATGGGTTCGTGCTCGAGCTGTTTTGGGGAGATGTTTCTCTGCCGCCGTGGCTCCCCCTTGGCCATCTCCTTTGAGTTAGGGAGTCCTGGCTGGGTTTCTTTTGGCAGCTGCCTTTGCCGGGGCTTGCCTGCTCCTCCCGGCATGGTGCTGAGCTCTGGCTGCATCCCTGTGCATGCCCACCCCACCTCCTGCCACTGCGGTCAGAGCGGCTCCAGCCAGGGGTTTAAAATAGAAGCTATTAACTAAAGAGCAGGAGAGGGCAGGGGGGAGGCAGCCGGGTCCCTCCGGGAGGATGCCAGCAGCGTCTCAGGGTTTAGTGAGCCCTGGTGCCTTGGAGCCTTCTCCCCAGCTCCCCTGGGATGAAAGGGGCATCGCTTCCCATGAAAGCAGGAATCAGGGGGGTCAGGGTGGCGACTGCCCTGGACCAAGCGCCCATAAACCACATCTCTTGCTAAAAGGCAGGCTTGGCAGTGGGGACTTGTAAGATTTACAGCTGTTGCCTTTTATTTCTGGCAAAATGAAATGAAAATGGCAAACCAGAGCCGTTGCTTTAACCTTTTCCCTTTCATGCCCATGCTTGACCCAAAATATTCTTCTTTAGGTTTGCAGTTGGCGCTCCCTTGCCGGACGCTCTTAATTCAGTTAAGACAAAGTGACCTCTTGCATTTCTTGGCCGGAGACAGGACTTCTCACCCGCGTGGTGAAGCCTCTGCTCTCTTGCCCTCTTGGCGTGGCATCTTCTGCATCCCTTTGCTGGTGGTGAGCATGTCCCTGTCCCACGCCCCTGAGTCAGCAGTATGCTGCTGCCGCCGGCATGCTATTTCGGCTTAAAAAAAATAAGAAAGTTTCAGTATTTAAAGTATTTAAGCAGATGGGAAACCACAAACCACAGTCGGTGGAGGGAGCGTGTTTCATGACTAACAAAATATGCCAGGTAGGCCGTTCCACTTGAGATATTTTCAGGAATATAATCACTTTCACACATCTTCATAAATTTGCCAAAGTGTTAGTTTTCCCCCATATGGATCGAGGAGGATGCAGCATGTCATGACTGTTGCACAGCATCTTGAATGCTGTGTGTTCGTGGTGGTTTTTCTTTTTTCTTTTTTTTTTTCTTTCTTCCCCACACCCAGGCTGTAACTGAAATAAAAGTTTGATTTCCCCCTTTCCCCGTAATTAGCGCAGGCAGAGGGTCTTCCTCGAGTATTTCGGTGGGGGAGCTCCTTGGCCTCCATCCAAGGCAGGGCAGAGGAGGCAGCGGTTAAATCTCTAATAATTCCCCCCAAAAGGGTTGGGACTGGGCTGGAGTGGTGCTGGGGAGAGTGTCCCCAGTGGGGTACCAGCAGGTGCTAGGGGGATGCTCTAAGGGAGCCCCAAAGGCTGCATCCTTCCCATTCAGCTCCTTTGAATAGATGTTCCAGTGTTGCAACGGGGTAAACAAATGCAAAATATTTTGAAGTCATTCAGTCTCAGCGTTGGATTCTTTTTTTCCTTTTTGGTATTGTGGCAAAATTAAATAAAAGGACCTGTTTTCTGCATGTTATTGATCTTTCACTCAAAATCTGGGCCCTTTTCCAGGGAAAATGAGCCCTTTTGTGAACAAAGAGACAGGCACCTTCCCAACAAAAGTCAGCTTTCAAATCCAATGTTCTGTGTGTTTGAAATTTCATGTTTATGATAGGAAAATATCAATTTCACTCAAATTTGCAAAGAAGTGATACTGAGGGTGGGGGTAGACTGCCCTGAATGGATTGATGAGCACTTGAAGGTCAGATCGCTGCAGGGGTTTAAAAGTAAAGGGAAAAGCAACCTTGTCACTGATTTTGAACAGCTTGGGTTGTGAATCCAGAGCCAGGCTGTTGGGCTGGAGATGGCCCTGCTGTCCTCGTCCCTCAGGGACCTGGAGCCTTCGTCGTACACCCCGCACACGGCAGGAGGGCTCAGCTTGGCTCACCTGACCAGATCTCAGCCTCAGTGGTTTATATTTCCTGTTTTCCTAAAATTCATAAACTTTGTTCACCCCCCCCCCCCCCCCTTTTTTTTTTTTTTTAACATGGTGGCTGCTGGGGCCAGGTACTGAACTGGTGTAAGTTGGTGTTGCTCTGTTACCTTGAGAGTAACAGAGAGCTGCTTGCTAGCGTCTTAGACAAGTTGGGCTTCGCCGGCAGGGTTTTACGGGTTAAGTTGTTAAATCTCTGTAGCTCGTTTATTTGTTGGTGAAGCACCTGGGAATTGCTTGGGTGGAGACCTGTTACGCTCCCTTGGACCACACTACCATGCGGATGCTCAGCTGTCGGCAGGGCTGCCGAGCTGGGTATCCTAAAGATGTGTTTCTAGCGCAGCCCACCACTGTGACCCCGTCGTTATAATGAGGGGGGCTGCCTTCACCTCCCAGTCCTGCCGCTGCATCCTTTGACAGCAAGTAAATTGGTTTCCTACGTCTGTTTTCTACCTGCGCAGTGGCGATGCTCTTTTCTCGTTTCAGAGGGGACGGCAGCCGCGCTGGCTCAAGGGCATCGTTCCCCGGGCTGTCCATCCGACACCCTCCTCATTCACCACTACTACATAAAAAGTTTGCCTGGTGACTCCAAGCAGAGAAGTTTCTCCCCCTGCCCCGATGGAATTGGTCCCAGTGCTTTGATCCCAGTCTGCGTGTGTAAGCTTGCTTATCTTTGGAAAGGCACGGCGGCGCTGACAAGCGATGCAGGAGATGGGGGCTGTAGGTGGATCGTTTTTAGCAGCGTGCACGCACAGAGCAGACAGCTTGGGCATGTTCCAAAACACTTCCCACGCCCCCAGCCTGAATTTTAAGAAGCTGGGGCATCTGCACATTCAAAATGCTCCGGGGTTGGGCGGGGTGGGGGGGGCAGTGGGGGAAGAAGGAAAAAAAATCCCCAAGGCAGGCAGAGCAGCCAGCGTGTGGAAGGGGCGAGCAGCACCCACAGACTGATGTCTTGCTGCGGAGGGGAGTTTGTTGCAAAGGCTGAGCAGCTCCAAGCCGCTCTCCGGAGGGGCAGAGCACAGGTGAGCGTGGAGCAGCGGTCGCTGGCTTGTCTTGTGGGTGGGTGCACGGCGGG
>NW_009621068.1:513-2126 GCF_000690535.1 Cariama cristata | reverse complement strand
TCCTCCCGGCCGGCGGGGGGGGAGCAGCCTCTGAGCAGCCCCCTACGTTTGGGGGCCCCAGAGCCTTGCAGGAAGAGGGGGGACAGTGGGGGGCAGAACTGTCTTCCTTACGGTGATGGGGAGATGGGAGTGAGCCTTGTGCTCGTCTCGCCTTGGCTGTTTGCAGGGGCTGCCTGGGATCCTGCCCGTTAATGGCAGGAGGTGCCCCACTGACTTCTTTCTGTGGGGCTGGAGGCTGAGGGCAGCCCTGGTACGCAGGACCAGCATCGTCCCCTTCTGCGTCTCCTAGGGCAGCTAAAACAAGCAGGCAGTGGGCAGAGGTTGATATTGGGAACACGCAAGCCCTGGGCTCGCACCGGCTGGCTGAGGGCTATTTCAGTCCTACCCTGGGCTCCCTGGGGCAGGGTGGGACACAGAGCTGGAGGTGGGAACCTCTGGGGGATGGAGGATGGCCTCTGCCTATGTGTGTAGGGTCCAGTGAAGTCTTGGAGCCTCTGGAGCGATGATCTGGGGCTTCCTCTCTGAGTCCTGGTATAGCCCTGGATAAGTAGCTTCAGGCTGTGTTCCCTGGTTGGGAGGCTTTCTGTGCTGGGTGCCTGGAAGGGCCGAGAATAGCCCTGGTTCTTGCTGTTGCTGCTCCCTTCAGATCCAAGGTCCCTGCTCCTGGCAACGTGGGGCATCGGAATTCTTGCACTGGAGCATTAGGAAGGAATGGGTGTAAATCTGGAGAGCCTGAGCCGTCCTCTGAGTTCCTCAGCTTACCGAGCTGGTCTGCACTCTGAGATCCAAGGATGGAGAGCACGTCCATCTGCACGCTCCATCGAGTCGAGGAGGATGAGTGTGTGACACCCTGGCAGTCCTAAGCCATCCTTGTAGGGATGTCTGGGTGCCGACAGCTCCCTCGTATCTCACAGAGCGCGCGTCTGCCGGGCCAGGCACTGGAGGATGCTCCTCCCGGCGCATCACGTGCAAGAGGGCCATCTTCCCGGCGCTCCCCCGTGGCTGCCTCCCGTGCTGCTCAGCAGACGGTCACCCTGGTGTCTGGGTGACTTGCGCTGTGCCCTTCTGCAAACAAAGCTGGTGGCTTATTTAAACGTGACTTTTGCCTGGTGGCAGCAGCTGGAGGTGAGGAGACGGGGAAGCTTGTGAGGAGCAAAAAGGAGAGAAGCCCAGGGGTGGAAAGCAGCCCTGCCTCTCCTGCGAGCTAAATGTCTCCAAGCTCAGAGCTTTTCTTCTTTCCTTTTGGGAAGAGGAGACTTCTTGGGAAGCCTCTACTTCCTGAGTATCCCTCCCAGAAGAGGCTGAAGCAGACTTTAAATTATGAAGTTTGTAAGCCCCTTGGTACCAGCAGAAGTAGTGTTCTCCACTGTGTCCTCATCCCTCAGGTAGCCTCAGAGCAAGGAGCAGCCTCTTGGCAATGGATGAGCTTCTGGGGTCCTTCGTTCCTCTGTCCCTCGTCCCTTGGGTGGGCAGGGGGACGTCTGTACCTCTAGCATCCAAGGGAGGGGGATGAGGCCCTCCTGGCTGCAGGGCTAGACACAAGCTGCTCTTCTGCTGTGTGCCCCAGGGTGAGGAGGAGGAAGAGGAGGAAGGCAGAGAGGGATGGGGATGGA
>NW_009621068.1:0-482 GCF_000690535.1 Cariama cristata | reverse complement strand
CTGGCTCCTTCCTGCTAATTAGCGGTGTAACCAGGCATGGCACAGGCCGGGCTCCTGGCAGATAATGACCTTGCCGGGTGCAAGGAAGGGAGCAGAAAGACTCGCTGTCCACGGGGACTTTAAAACCTTCCCATTCTTGAACTCATTTGGGAAAGGCAACCAAAAAAAAAAAAATAATACGTATATGTATTTTAACAGAGCTATTTCTGCCAGTCAGGCAGGCCAATTTGTTACCGAAGTGACACATTTGATTTTAAGTGTAAGAATCAAGGGTTTTCAGCTTTTTTCCTTTTTCAGTCCTTGGGGCAGCAGGTGGCTCAGCCGGGGGGCTGCGGGGGGTCAGGCTGGGGGCTCTGGCTTCCTCCCCAGCCAAGCATTGCTAAACTTGTGGGTGTTTTAGAAAAGAGGGGAGAAAAATAAATCTGGGAGTGATCCCAGTCTGCTCCTTGCAGCACGGTGAGGTCGCCGTGGGGCCAGGGTAT
>NW_009621067.1:0-3476 GCF_000690535.1 Cariama cristata | reverse complement strand
AAATAATCTATCCATCTATGTATATGAATGTTACAGCAAGTTCTAACTGCCTCAGTGATACGATTTGAAAACAGTTCAAAGATAGCACACTTTCAGATAAACCAAGTTGGTATTGACATTTGAACTTAAATCTACTGATTATATTTATCATCATCAGAAGTTTACATCTGTAGAGCAACGTATTGAAAGCTGTTGGCTAAATTAAAACTGGCAACAGTATTTCATAGGCTTGCACTGATTTTACATGAGGTCTAAACTTGATTCAGTTCTTAATGAAGCTAAATTGAAAATTAAAACCCCAGCATTACCATTGCCTTTCAATGCAGACGTAAATGAATAGAATAGAGACAGATGAACGTAGGAAGATGCGTGCTGTAGGTTACAAGAAATGTAAGTGGGTCAGGAGCAATTGGGTTGTTGTTTACCATTTACCTCCTGTTAGTTCATAATCCTGCATGCTGTTGGGAGATTACAGTGGAACAGCGCAGTCCCATAACAATGCTTCACATAGTATTAAACGGGAAAGAAACCTCTTTTCCCAGAAAAACAGAAGGAGCCCTAAGCACCCACCAAAGCCTATGTCTTTTCAGAGTGAGCTCTGTCAGGTTTGAAATACCACCTGCTTGTCACTGCATGTTCTCCATCACTGTTCTTCAGGAACTTGCAAGCCCAGCCTTTGAAAAGGTAAGAGAGCTGAAAATGTAGCTCCACAGATAAGAGCTTTCCCAGCTAGACTATTTTCCATGGGAACGCTATCCTCATCTCTCTTGATATTGCTTGCAACCACATGGGTGTTTCATTTTATATTGTGAAAATACATGGCCAGTATGTTCATAGGAAGTATTTGATGTCTATGTTTTAAACATTATTATCACCACTTTAATTCAGGCTAACTTACATAATATCTCTTGTTAATGAGTTTCCATCAAAGGCAGAGGTGTGGTCTGAATAGATGTCCTATACGTCCTTTAATTTAGACAAAGCCTGTATGTATGAGCACTGTATGGTATCTGTAGTGTGTTTCACATGTCCTGGATGCATTGCACCAACCAAGGTGACCTGCCATGTCCATACGATCTGTAAGGGAGGGAGAGTGGGCATGGAGACCTGGTACAGCAGGTGCTCACCTGGCCTTGAAGATGACCTGTGATGACCTATAGCAACACGTCAAGTTAAGTCCAGCGAGACCAGAGTAATATGCACAGGGGATTTGATGTTCTCTGAAGGTGGTAATCCACATGTTGCATTGATGGTTTGTCCATCAGTAAAGGCTTTGTCCATGACTTCTGGATGTCCCATGGTCCTGCTAACCATCTGCTCCTTCAGAAGTAAGTCCATGGGATATGTATTGCAGACAAACGTGGGAAATGCTGAAATTCTTCCCAGATTAGAAGCCTGGGTTGGATAAAAAGACAAATCTGAGGGGAAATTCGGCTATTTGGTAGTTCTAGGCTAACAGGTTGGATGATCTAAGTTGTACCTCTATTCTGGCTCTTGAGGTGGTTATTGTTGTAAGGCTGAGTAATTAACAGAATTCCCTGATTCAGTTTTCTTCCATCTTTGAAGTGAGATATCATGTATACTTAACTTGCAAGGGGTTCTGAAGAAAATTTAATGCTTGTAAAACATTCTGAAGATGTACAATGCCCTGCAAAATATTAGTTATTGTTCCTTATTCCTAAGAAATTATTTCTTTCCCAAATCCATTAGCATTACTATTATTTAAAAAGAACAGAAATGAGACAAATTTTTTAGCTTTTGGTTACTGCTGTGAATTAATATTTTTTTCAAATATTTTTTCAGTTCAACTGTCAAAACTTTTCTTAAAAAAAAAAAAATCCTCTTTACTCTGGTTAAACCTAAACTTTCCAAGCTCTCTCTTGGAGTGAGTCGCCAATGTCACTAACATAATATTAGAAAATTTATTAATAGGCCTCAAGCCCCATCCATATTTAGCAGAGCAGTAAAGCAGTAAGGTCGTACTAAGCTCCAGTGACTTCTGAAATAGTACCAACTATTTGCAAATCTGTGCAATTGCAGTTGTTGCTCTATGTCATCCACAGAGCAATAAGGAAGATATAATATTGTTTATGCAACAGAAATTTTGGGTTTCTCAGTTATGACGTCAGTTGTGTTTTGATAAGCTTTATGGTTTCTACTGTAGCTATGTGTCCTCCAATTATTGCCAAATTAGTTGAAACAGAGCAAGGTGGTAGAAAAGGGTTTACTTCCATGTTCTTTTAAAATTTTATCCATGGTGTTACTGTTACTTCTTACCATTTTGTGCCTCAAATACTCTTTTACTGTCTGCTTGTACATTTTTCCCAATTGGATTTATCCATTCTTTCTGAATGAAAAGTAATTTTTTAAAACATCACAGAAAGAAACAAGCTATCCTGTCACTGTGAGGGGTATTTCTTTTTTTCTTTTTTTTTTTCTTCTAGTTCCTTCGTTAAACTTATAAAGTTGCAGGACTTATGTTTTCTTCTTTCTACCTCCTTTAGCCAGCTACGATCTTTCTTTGTGTGAATGCTCCACACTGCCTTTGTAGGAGTCAGAGGGATGGATAGATGGGATAGATCAGTGAAATAAATAGATGGAAGACCGGAGCCTTTTATTTGCTAAAGGCTGTCGAGCCTTAAGCTGAAAATGCATACATGCTACTCTCTCAGAAACTCAATGTAGAGAAATCTTACTGTGATGGACCTATTCAGAGGCCTGTCCCTGGAATACTAATTTTCCTTTTTCTTCCTTTCCTTGACTTGTGAAAGTATCTTCTTTTTTTACATCTATTTCATGCTATTCATATATATGACAGAGGGTGCAGAGAAGGTGGAGTTGCTGAACGCCTTCTTTGCTTCAGTCTTTACAGCTGAGGCAGGCTCTCAGGAATCCCAAACCCTGGAAATAAGAGAGGAAGCCTGGAGAAAGGAAGACTTTCCCTTGATCGAGGAGGATCATGTTAAAGATCATTTAAGCAAACTGAACACTCACAAATCCATGGGCCCTGATGGGATGCACCCATGAGTGCTGAGGGAGCTTGCAGTTGTTATTGTTGAGCCACTCTCCATCTTTGAAAGGTCATGGAGAACAGAAGCGGTGCCTGAGGACTGGAGGAAAGCCAATGTCACTCCTGTCTTCAAAAAAGGCAAGAAGGAGGACCCAGGGAACTACAGGCCAGTCAGCCTCACCTCTGTCCCTAGAAAAGTGATGGAGCAGCTCATTCTGGATGTCCTCTCTAACCAGCTGGAGGAAAAGAAGGTTATCAGGAGTAGTCAACGTGGATTCACCAAGAAGTCTTGCTTGACCAATCTGACAGCCTTCTACGATGGCAAGACTAGCTGGGTAGATAAGGGGAAAGAAGTGGATGTTGTCTACTTTGACTTCAGCAAGGCTTTTGACACTGTCTCCCATAACATCCTCGTAGATAAGCTTGGGAAGTGTGGTTTGGATGAGTGGTCAGTGAGGTGGATTGA
>NW_009621066.1:0-1484 GCF_000690535.1 Cariama cristata | reverse complement strand
TGCTGTCCTGTACTGGTCTATACTGGGCCTGTACTGGGCGGTGCTGCCCTGTACTGGGTCTGTACTGGGCCGTGCTGTCCTGTACTGGGCCATACTGGGCTGGGCTGTCTTGTACTGGGCTGTACCGGGTCTGTACTGGGCTGTGCTGCCCTGTACTGGTCTGTACCAGGTCTGTACTGGGCTGTGCTGTCCTGTACTGGTCTATACTGGGCCATACTGGGCTGGGCTGTCTTGTACTGGTCTGTACCGGGTCTGTACTGGGCTGTGCTGCCCTGTACTGGTCTATACTGGGCCATGCGGTCCCATACTGGTCTGTACTGGGCTGTGCTGCCCTGTACCAGTCTGTACTGGGCCACACTGGGCCATGTAGTCCCATACTGGTCTGTACTGGGTTTGTACTGGGCCATACTGGGCCAAACTGGGCCATGCAGTCCCATACTGGTCTGTACTGGGTCTGTACTGGGCTGTGCTGTCTCATATTGGTCTGTACTGGGTTGTACACTCCCATACTGGTCTGTACTGGGCCGTACTGGGCCATGCAGTCCCATACTGGTTTGGGCTGGGCCATGCTGGGCTGTGCTGGGACATAGTGGGATATGCTGGGTCTTGCTGGGCCATACTGGCCCATACTGGGCTGTACTGAGCCATAATAGGCTATACTGCTCATACACACTAGGATGTACTGGCTTCTACTGGTCCATACTGGGCTGTGCTGGGCCATACAGGGCTACACTCATCCATACTGTGCCCTGTTGTGTTGTACTGGCTTATACTGGGCTGTGCTGGGCCATACTGACTCACACTGGGTTGTACTGGTCCTTACAGGTCTGTACTAGCTTGTAGTGGCTTGTACTGGTCCATGTTGGGCTATGCAGCCCATACTGGCTCCTACTGGGCTGAACTGGGTTGTACTGGGCCATACAGGGCTGTGCTGGGCCTTATGAGACTGCAATGGGCCGTGTAGGGTATTACCAGGTGATACTGGGCTGTACTGGGCTCTACTGGGCTAGACTGGGGCCATACTGGGCTGTACTGGGCTATGCTGGGGTGTGTGGAGCCATACTGGGCTGTTCTGGGCCATACTGGGTCTCACCGAGCAATACTGGGCTGCACTGACCTGTACTGGGCTGTACTGGGCTCTGCTGGTCTGTACTGCCCCAGACTGGTCTATATGGAGCCATACTGGGTTGTGCTGAGCCATACTGGGGCACACTGGGCTGTACTGGGCCATACTGGGCTGTGTGCAGCCAGACTGGTCCGTACTGGGGGGGACTGGTCCGTACTGGGGGGGACTGGTCCGTACTGGCCCATCCGCTGTCCCCACAGGCCCCACGGCGACACCCAGACGGGACCGACATGGAGCCCTGAGAGGAGGTAATGGGATCTCACGGGGGCACACGGGATCACACGGGATCGTGTGGGATCTCACAGGGCACAGGGGATGACGTGGGATCATCTGGGATCACCCGGGATCACCCAGGGCA
>NW_009621065.1:0-605 GCF_000690535.1 Cariama cristata | reverse complement strand
GTCTGGGGGTCGTCATGTGCCCCACTGCATGGTCACAGCCTTGGGACACAAGGGGTGGGCGAGGGGACAGCCTGGGGACCCCGGGGGATGCCCATGCCCTGTCCCACAGTGACAAGCCCAGGGATGAGGGGACATCCATGCTCTGTCCCACAGTGACAACGCAGGGACGCAGGGGGTGGTCTGTGCCCTGTCCCATGGTGACAGCCTGGGGGATGAGGGGGACATCCATGCCCTGTCCGGTGGGTGACAGCCCAGGGACCCAAGAGGAGGTCTGTGCCCCGACCCATGGCGATGCCCTGGGGATGTTTTCCCAGGGGCGCAGCCATAGGACCAGGAGGGATGGCCACGCCCTGCCCTTGGTGGCAGCCCAGGGGACGAGGGGTACATCTGTATGCTACCCCATGGTGACACCCCGGGGGATGAGGGGGACATCCATGCCCTCCCCGTGGTGAGAGAGCAAGGGATGATGGGAACATCCATGCCCTGTCCTACAGTGACAGCCCCAGGACCCAGGGGTCACCCGTGCCCTGTCCCATGGGGACAACCCATGGGAAGGAGAGGGATGCCCACGTCGTGCCCCACAGTGACAGCCCGGGGTGGATGGG
>NW_009621064.1:0-1407 GCF_000690535.1 Cariama cristata | reverse complement strand
AGAATCCCCTCCCTCGACCCGCTGGTCACCCTCCCTGGGATGCAGCCCAAGGTATGGTTGGCTTTCTGGGCTGCAAGTGCACATGGCCAGGTCATGTTGAGCTTCTCTTCAACCAGCACCCCCAAGTCTGTTTTGGCAGGGCTGCTCTCAGTCCCTTCCTCCCCCAGCCTGTATTGATACCAGGAGTTGCCCCAACCCAGGTGCAGGAGCTTGCACTTGGCCTTGTTGAACCTCATGAGGTTCATCTGGGCCCACCTCTCGAGCTTGTCCAGGTCCCTCTGGATGGCATCCCGTCCCTCAGGCCTCTCAGCCGCACCACTTGACTTGGTGTCGTCTGCCAACTTGCTGAGGGTGCACGCCATCCCGCTGTCTGTGTCACTGACGAAGATATTCGTTACAGGAATCATTATAGGAAGGAGCATGGGGGGTGATGGCTTTCACAGTACAGAGCCAATTTAGCAGCTATTTAACTGCTAAAATCTCCTGGTTTCTTTGGACTGGCAGGGAGAGGGAGTAGATACAACAAAATGGTAAAGATGGGATTTTCTGGCCAACGCTGGTTCCAGGATGAGCATCTCCCCTGTGCAGCAATATTGCCGGCTGAGCTGTGACTTCCCCACTGCTAAAATTTCTCCAGGTGTCCCTGGGCGAGTCGCGTTGCCTCTCCCTGCCTGGGCTGGCAGCAGAAGGGGGCTAAGGCCACCACCCTGCCTCCCCTGGGTTTTGAGTGGGTGACTTGCGTCCTCTACCCTGGGCTTTCTGTTGCTGTAATCTGGCGGCTCTGTATTCCCACCTCAGTCACGCTGTGTTTGCCTGGCGGTGTGGTAGCCTTGTTTCCCAAAGAAAGCACAGATGACTCACGGAGGACAAAATTATGCAGGGCTCCTGGAGTCAGCACCCTCTGCATTAGCAGAGGGAGTTTTTAAACCGAAGATGAATCAGCTGTGTCAGACTTCCCTGGAATTTAACTCTTGGCCTCTCTTCCACCCAAACAACCCTGGCTGGCGTTTACACTGAAAGCTGACAGCAAGGGAGCGGCTGCAGCCCTGAGCATCACGCAGGCAGGTTTGGGTACCAGCCCTCACCCTCTTTTCCCCCGAGCATCTCAGCTGGCAGGTTTGGGTACCAGCCCTCACCCTCTTTTCCCCCCTTTCCCTGGAGCATCTGAGCAGGCAGGCGTGAGAGGGTTAAGGCGAGGGGCTGGCTGCTGCCTGGCTGAGTTCGCCCTTCCACGGGCGAGCTCCCGGGGCGAGCGGCTGGCCCGGGCAGGGGCAGAGGGAGGGACACTGCAGCACGGCCGGGGAAGGGGATTTAACGGCGGCTCCAGTCTCCTCCCCCTCGCCTGTTTTGCTGGGGGAAGGGGAGAGAGGGCTGTAAGGAAGGAATAAAACCACGGTGGGGGTTAAT
>NW_009621063.1:634-899 GCF_000690535.1 Cariama cristata | reverse complement strand
GGTCGTCGCGTTCCTGCACCGCCTGGCCAGCGCCAGCAAGGACTGCGCGGTGGTGATGTGCCGTGTGGGCACCCGCGAGGCTCTGTCCAAAGCCCTGGACAAGCACAGCACAGCCCCGTCGCTGGCACCAGCCCTGCTCGACCTGGTGATTGACTGTGAGAAGTACGCCAGCCTCTACAAGAAGCTGACGACCAGCATCTTGGCTGGCTGCATCCAGGTGGGCTTGGGGAGGCCCAGCTGCGCAGGGGGGCTTGGGGCCGTCCAG
>NW_009621063.1:0-510 GCF_000690535.1 Cariama cristata | reverse complement strand
CGCCGGAGCTACCGTCCCATCAGCATCCCCTTCTTTGACCTCTTTTTGCGCAACCTGTGCCGAGGTGAGGGCAGGGAGTGGGAGCTGAGCCCCTGTGCCTGCCAGGTGCTGGCCTGGTGGCTGGAGGCTCCGTTTTCTCTCCCTACAGGCTCCAGCATGGAGGTGAAGGAGGACAAGTGTTGGGAGAAGGTGCAGGTCTCCTCCAACCCCCACCGGGCCAGCAAGCTGACGGACAGGAACCCGAAGACCTACTGGGAGTCGAACGGCAGCACCTGCTCCCACTTCATCACTGTCCACATGCAGTGTGGTGTGGTGGTCAGGTGGGGCTGGGCCGGGGGCTGCGCGGGGAGGGGAGGGCTTTGGGGGTCTGTGCGATCCCTGACCCGGTGGTCCCCGTCCTGGGGGTTGCCGCATGCGGGCAGCAGCGCGTGTGGCTGGCAGGGGCCGGAGCAGGGAGGTGGGGACTGCTAGGAACACGGTCTTTGCTGTGCTGCAGGGAGATGAGCATGC
>NW_009621062.1:7726-8334 GCF_000690535.1 Cariama cristata | reverse complement strand
TGGATCCCACTCCAGGCAGGGAGCGTGGCCGGCGCCAGCCTGGTTCCCTCCAAGCCCTCTGCTCTCTGAAGTCAACTGGAAAATCAGAAGGGGTGGGGAGAGAGATCAATTCATTCATCGTGTTTGTTCAAGGTGCTCTGATTCCTGCCGAAACGATCCCTGTCCTTCTTTGTGTATCCACCGCTCATAATTGCCTAGAGAAAACAAGATACCAAAGCTGTTCAAAAGGACAAAAGTGCCCACTTCAGGCACTGCAATTAGAAGGTATTTTATGAATTTTTTGCAATGGGCTCCCACACTGTCCAGGAAAGCCCTGAGGATTCACATCAATTTCATGCTCTCTTATTGCTCTGAATGAGCTAAAGCCAGTATTTGGAGTTCAATTTTTCACAGATAAATTTTTCTGCTTCCTGCATCAATAGTTTCACTTTAAATACTGAAGCAGTCTCGTGTGAGGGAAGATGGACACATCTGTTTTTAAATGCTTTGCCCTAAGGTCACAGATTTAGTCAAGGGCTGGCTGCAAGCAACCGCCTTCGCCAAGGCACACAGACGTTTGGGAGAAGGGGGGGACCGAGGGGTGGCTCGGAGGGGGGCAGAGGGGTGGC
>NW_009621062.1:0-7646 GCF_000690535.1 Cariama cristata | reverse complement strand
GGTTTGGGCAGGCAGCACGCAGCCCCGCCGTCTCGCACTTGGCATTACCAAGGAGAGAACGCCCAAAGCCCAGGATTTTGTGGATCTGCCAGGGGCTTTGGGAACAAATCTGGTGAGAGCTATGCTGCCTGAGCAGGGCCAATCCTTACGGGGCACTCGAGGGGCTCGAGGGCTCCCAGCAAAGGGCACAGTCCCATACCAGGTCTCTGCCCTGCTCCGTCTCCTGCTCCGGTGAGATCGTTCCCTTCTCAAACCACCCATTTCTCCTTTACTCCAGCCTGAAGCTGGCTACAAGGCAACCAGGACGGAGTGAAAAACCCAAGAACCATTTTACAACCCCTTCATCCACACGTGCTGCCAGGACTCCCTCTCGGGCAGCCCTGGCTTTCTCTAGAAATAATCACTGACTCCTCCAGACCTGCTCTGCTCTGCTCTTTTCAGCCCCTGAAGACTGCAAATATCTTGCATCCCCAAAGGACAGAAGACCCTGTCCTCTACAAACGGCCAGTCAACAGGAATCAAACCAAAAAGAAGTCACAAAGATCATGAAATTAGATCTTACTTCAAAAAATATCATGCAAAGAATTTTCTCTGCTTCTAATGACTAAAGCACTTGGGGCACACGACGTCATATGTTTAGACTTTAGCAATAAGCACAGGGATTTAAAACAAGAATAAAAACGGAAGCTGAGATGCTCAAATCATCATATGACTCCAGCACCGGACTTCAGAAAATAATCAAAATTATGGGACATGCATGGAGAATAAAATAAAAGCCACCATAAAATTGCGCCTAGCAAGCAAAATCCTTCCTCTCTGTTTAGGGATTGTTTGGAGTATTTGCACACGTTGGCAAAAGAGCTGCGTGCTGCGGCTCAGCCTCACAAACTCACCACGTCTCTGTGCGGGGCGATTCGGAGGGCCCTAGGCACGAGGGGGATCGAGCTCTGGGGCTACATCTCCCCAGAGCCACTTTGCCTCTCGTGCTGATGGTGCTCCCCAGCATGCTGACCTGAACACCGGTCATTTAGGAGGTTCACTTGATCTCCCAGGAAAAAAGTGCAAAGTCTGGAATACAAAATCATCTGCAGGTTGAGTGGGAAAAGGAGAGGGGGAAACCGATATCCTCTTTTCAAACAACGTTACCAGCAGCTTTGATCAGCACGGAAAAGCTTTGCGAGGCTCACAGCTGTCATTTCAAATGGGTTCTCGCTTGCATTATTCTTTCCATTAGGCAGTGTTATCCTCTTTGTAGGATCTTTAGGCTTCATTTCAAAAGTATCAGAGACTCAAAACCATGAAGCAGAAGAGCCTGGTAGCTTTTTTTTTTTTTCCGAAGGCAGGCAGGCGTGGGTCCAATTTACTGGACAAAAATGTAGTCTTTAATGGTGAGCACACACAAGGGAAAGCTCCATCCCAAAACAATCCCTTTATGTTTAAAACCTTCATCTTTCAGGCCTCTCTGTCTCAGACTCCCCCTCCCTTTCTATGAGGAAACAAGAATGAGGAAGAAAAAAAACCTGCTACCATTTCAAGCTTTAGCTTAACAACTAAATGCTCAATATTTAGAGAAGAATATACACCCAGAGAAATCAAATTTTATCTAGAACCGCTGAAAGACCGGGATTCTACCAAATCATTCACAACCCGTTATCACAGTTTAGTAGCAATTAACTCTTTGGGATTTGATTGAAGACTCTACCGAAGCTCTCCCAAAGCCCGCAGGAAGCGAACGTGGAGGCAGCTACAAGCCCTGCTTGAAACTTCTCGTGCTTCCCACCAGTGACCCTGGTTTGCCTTTAAAGAAGTGGGAGAGCGCTGTCCATGCCACAGCAAACAGAAGGGACCAAGCAAGGTGCAGGGCAGACCTCCATGGAGATGGAGCACTTCTTTCCTAAGCTTTTGATCAGTCCTATTAACACTTCTACCATCTCCAAGCCCACTCAGAGTCCTTTACTGTGACAGCCCCATTAAGTGTTTCCCTTTGTCTTTATATGCTGTGTTACATCGAGCTTATTAAAATCTATTTCACCAGGTCAGAAAATTAGCGAACTTCAGATACAGCACATCATGCATAATGGAAACCTCATTATGCAGCCCACTGCGTTATTCAAGGCACAGTCATCTGCTGCTTAAAATGTACGGTATGTGGCAAGATTCTGTAGAATTCCCAACGTCAGACACCCGTAATGCGCTTCACACCGGAAGGGTGTTTGCAGATGGATGTTATTATGAACAAATATTTCTGCTTCGGAATTTCAACAAAACAATAAAACCCAAATATAGCTAATTTAAAATTTGGCACTTCCACTTTATGTACAGTAAATGACCCATTTTTCAGCTGTTTACCACTCTCAGGCCACGGTTTTTAAAATGAGAATGATGCACTTTTGCCCAGTAATTACTCTATGCATCAGTAAGACAAAGCCTTGTTTGTCTCCAAATTATCATTCTGTGTCGTTTCAAGCGTAATAACCCTTTTGCAGTTATTTCACCATACAGAAACTGGGAAACTTCTCAAAGGCAAACAGTTCATTCCTAAGAAAAGTATTTATTAAAAAACCCCAAAACCCCACAAGCCAAAAAGCAAGAGCTGGTAGCTGATTTAGTTTATTTACTCTACTGAGAAACTGTTCCTATCCCCCAGCAGCTTCAAGGCATCTGCTATACTTCTCAAATGTGTCCTATGAAAACTGTACCTCCCACCATCCAACACTCGCACTCAGTATGTAATTTGGATTCTCCCTAATTTAGTAACTGGTGAAACACAGAGAATTATGAGCTTCAAGTGAATGCAGCTGATGTGGATGAAAGAGAATCTCAACCAAATCGCTTCCTAAAAGCAAGTAATTCTGTTTAATACTAAGTTGATTACTCCGATGGAAGCATTTCTCATTTCAAAGCCCAAAGCCAAACATTTACTATCGATTTTTAACAAACAAGTAAGTATAAATGAAATGATCACTGCAGGGGGAGGAATACCTGTGAATTCACTGTACCCAGGCTGTCACGCAGCACAGCAGCTCTGAATTTCAGTCACCTGCTGCTGAATGAACAAGGGCAGGTCAGATGGAACCGCATTAAGGCATATATTTAAAGTTCAGCAAAGTGGCACTGATTTGCTTCAAGGCTCATTTCAGTTGCTTTGATGGTATAGAAGATGAGCTATTTGGTTAAACCGCTTGCTTAAATTTTTATGAATGATCTAAACTACCTGGATAAGTATTATTAAAAGACAGATCCTTGACGATGAACAAAGGCATAAAAAGAACTCATGTCTGGAGGCTGAAGCTGGAAAAATTCAACGCAGACAAGAGGCAACTACGTAAAAGAGAAGATAATTAAGCAGAGGACAAGGTCATCAGGGGGTAGGCAATTCTTCACAACCTACGTGTGTCGAAGTGGGGAGTGAACACCCCTCGCAGAGAGACGCCGCAG
Source organism: Cariama cristata (assembly GCF_000690535.1). NCBI lineage: Eukaryota > Metazoa > Chordata > Aves > Cariamiformes > Cariamidae > Cariama > Cariama cristata. The sequence continues at coordinate 4,208 of NW_009621062.1, read as the reverse complement.
CTCACCGAGTGCAACAGCCGCCGCTGGCAGATGGGGAACTTCCCACTGCCTCGCTGGAGGAACTGCCACTGGCGATTTCATAATCCATGTTACAAAAAAGGCCAGAGCAGAGGACTGTGATGCTGAGCCCAGAAACCTTTAGGGCATCACTGCAGCGACTACGTATTCCTGCTTCTGGGCAAAGGAGGACTTGGAAGCCACTTAATTATCAGCTTGAAATCCTACTACTAAGTGTGATTGAAAAACATTCACATTTGACTGTTTTTGTGCTTTCAGGAGACTAAGCTCTTCAAGTTCTTTGCAACCTCCAGCTCCCAATTTTTAACAGCTTCACAGTTAAAAATTCTATCTACAGAGGCGTAAGGCATAAAAGCCAGCTAGCCGTCATGCTCCAGCTAACTCGGACACATAGAATTCCTTACAGCAGAACTGGTGTTACCAGATCACGTTCTTCTTTCCATGGGGTTATCCATGTTTTCTGCCATACATGTGTGTTTGTGTTATGCCTCTTTACTCTTGTGAATAATTATTCTCATTACACTTCCCAATTGCTGCAGCTGTGGCCTGTTCGCAGCAGAAACAATCGTTCAGGAGCTCTGTTGCTGCAGCATCACCCCAAAATGCCAAGAGCTCCTGAGAGACTGGCAGGTTTGAGGTTTTTTTTCTCTTTTCTCTCCTCCCTGTCCCTTTACAATCGCTCACTTTCAGGGCAACGACCCTGAAGTTTTAAAGCCTGTCTCAAACTCCATGCATGCATCAGTGAGCAGTTGAGAATAGGACAATCAGCATTTAAGTTCAATGTTCAAGATGTTCTTATTGCCCAAGCAGTCATTCAAGGTGTTAGTAGAGAAAAACCTAATGAAGGAGCTGGGCAGTTTTGGTCCTTAGCCAGAGATGCTGTTTGGGAAACCTTAGGAGCAGCCTCTCTCGCCCAGAGGCGACGGGGCAGGACAAGGGGCACAGGCAGCGTCTCTGCTGGCCACGCTCTGCTGCCACTGGAAGTGGTGGAAGCTGGACCACCGACTCGGATCAACAGCTTAGCTCTTGAAAACCTCACCTTAAATTTAATATCCAGGAGATTATTTTCAACGGTGAGGGAAATGGGAGGTGAAAAAGGAATTTACGCAATTCTCTGCAACTTTAAAAACCATGCAGCTCTTCTCAGAAAAATGCCTAAGAGGCAACGGTGCTTAAGGTCTGCTTGGACTCAGGGAACAGCTCCAGATACCACCTTTTCCTGCGTCAAAACAAAAGCTACTGTCATCTGAGCAGAACTTGAAGGAGTACCTTCTGGCTGGAAATTTATGGGCTTTGCTATAACAATTTCTCAGTTCGCTGTCTGCAGTTCCAGCTGCTCCTCGCTCCAGGGATGCACCTGCAATGTGAATGGTCCCTCTTCAGCCTGCCCTCCGCCACCAAAAGAAACCCCAAATCTTAATTTTAAAACAGGTCCAGTCTATAGTCTTTTGTTTTCACTGATGAAGGCTGAAATGGAGAGGTTTGAAGAGTGATAATTAAGGTGGTTCTAGCAGATTTCAAATGGACTTTGTAAACCATTTTAAGCCATGCAGATGCAACAATATGTTTTAGGTGAAAAAAAACCATGCAGCGCAGGGATGATTAGAGCAGATTTTAAGCAGTGAAGAAAGGGTTAGACAAAGGAGTGAGAAACATTCCCACTTTGTTCTGCATCTCTGTTACAATGCTTAACTAACTGAATAGACAATTTAAAATATGTTTTGCATTTCCTGCTCCTGCTTTGCAGCTGCCAGCCACTTCTCCTTCTTCCTTAATGTTAAGTGTGATCATTAAAGTATCATGACCAGACAAACTTTGCTCTCATTACTAAACGTTATACAAGTCTTAGACTTGTGCATCAGTGCTTTAAAAGAGTGTTTTGCAGAGTTGACTCTTATTAATACTAACTTCATTGCTCCCTACTGGTAAAGAAGCCATGTGTGGGCAGCATCTCCACTTTAAAATCGTTTTAGTCACCAGAGGAGATGGTTGGGTGCTCGTGTACACGGGAATGTGGCTTGGGGTGGTCGAAGCACTGTGCCCATCACACCAGGAGCCAGACCGTGGCTGATACCAACCGGCAAAATTACAGCCAGGCCCTTTGCAGGGAGTTGGTTTCTGCTCCGTCTGGTGAGCTGAACGTCCCGACTCCCACACCGTGCCAGACCGCCCTCAGCACGGTAAAGCTGCACCTCCCGAGGACGGCCGTTGCAGCTACAAACACACTCTTTTCCCCCTGCTCCCACTGCACCCCCCTTACGAGGTTATAACCAAGAGTGAGCTTGGAGCTTCCTAACGTTGCTGGGTGTCCTAAATAACAGCTACAGGCACGTCCTTACCTCCCCTCCTTCTCTCAGACACTATGAAAAAGAAGCCTTAAGCCCATCATTTTAATAATAATTACCCTTGTCTTTGGCACCAGCTCCTTTTCCTGATCCACAAAATAACTAGTAGACCTATTAGGCAAACATCACAAATAACTTTGGCACAAGAGCACCTTCCTGCCCAGCACCGATGGCTGACAAGTGAACAGTCTGTGACTGGTATTACAAAAGAAATCAAATTAAACTCTATAGATTAATAGCAAGTTGGTTTTAAATGCTCGCATAGTAACGCAAAACATCAGTTTAGACTTTGAACTGATCTTGTGTTGCATTGTCACAGCACCAGGCACTGCAGGAGCATAACGCAAGGCTGGGCTTTGCGGGCTGTGGAGTACCATTATTAGTAAGCAAGTGTATTTCCCTGAGCTCTGAAAAGTTTGTGAAAATATTTGTTTTTCCCACCTCTCCCCATATACAAAGGTTTTAATAAGCTTTAACAAACACACACGCAAACAAACCCTTAATTAAAAAAAAAAAAATTAAATTCCTGAGCTGAAGGCTTCAAAGTAACTTTGACAGTCCCCAAACATCCAGGTAACGATGGAAGAAAGAATAACTGAGATAAACAGAGCGATGGCAACGTCCCCGCCCTGCAGGCACGGCCACCGCAGGGTCTCCGCCAAGAGCACCGGCTGCCACCCCGGCCAGGGACCCCCTCACAGCGACCAGAGTTACCTGGTTGTCCTTGCCATCCCCAAACAGCAGAAACAGATTCCTGCACCTTAGCGCCGGAGAGTTTGCTGGAGGGTTTCTAATGGGTTGGATGCTTAAACCCACCTCGGTCGCTGGCACGGACCACAGCGGTGGAAGATCAGACTGCCGGGAATACTGCCATTTTATCACGGAGTCACTCCTCTCCCCCCAATTACAAGGGCGTTGTCGTCTTTTTGGAGTTTAATTTTTGCTGTAAACACACCTCGTATGTAACTGTTCATCTGCAGATTCTTCAAACACTCGGTCACACACTTTGAGTGATGGTTGTTTTATTCTTTTATTCAATTGTCATTGGTACTGGTTATTTGGGGCGTCCAAACCAAAATATTAAAACTGCAAGCTAAGAGAGCAGCAACACAGCATATCCGTTGTAAACAATTTATTATTATTTTCTACCTCAGTTACTTACAGGAAAAAAGTCATAAAAAAGAAAAAAAGAAAAGCACAGATGGACTATTTACAAAAAATGAGAAAATTCACAATAGCCGAAATGTTTGCAAATCATGCACACTAAGACAAGTTCACAAAAGCAAAGCAATTCATAGCAAAAAAACCCAAACAAAATAATAAGAAGCCATACAGATTAAAAAAAGCTATTGCCTGCAGAAAAGTAAAAAGAAAACTAACCAATTATTACATCAAGCATCTTTAATGAAATGAACAGCATAGCCGTGTATTGTAGAGCCTTTGACACCGACATTTTAAACAAGTGGATTAACAAACATTAAAATGCATTACAGTTCTACTGTAAGCATGCAATTTACTTCTCACAAACTTATAAAATGGGTAGAAACACTTAAAGAAAAACAGAATTTAAATACGATGCATGTTTTCTACCCAAAAGTCCAGGACCTGGTCTTGTTAAAAACGAAGCCAATGGATGGAGGCATTATCACACAGGTTGGCAGCTCTTCTGCGATTTGGGTGGAGATTAAGAGGCGCGCTACAGCTTAAGCTAGCAGGGGAAAGCTCGGCCCTCCTGCCAAAACTGAAGTAATTTGCCCGTGATTTGCAAGCAAAGTCTGGAAGCAGAAGCGACCGCAGGAAGCATGCGAGAGCTTTGCCGGCGGCAGGGCGCGGGGTGCTCAGCGC
>NW_009621061.1:2352-3239 GCF_000690535.1 Cariama cristata | reverse complement strand
ATATACAATTAATATATATATATAAATAATACGTATTCTTTATTAAGCAGCTATCAGAAATAAGGAAAGCAAACTTCACCTACTCTGATCCATCTACTACACATACTTACATGCTTTCTTCTCCCTTTCCAGTAAAGTACCAATGTGCTTAATAGCTTAGAAAGCTTCTGCCACTGAAGGGGGCATAGTAGCCAACTCTGTATATAAAATTAGTGATGTTTCAGCTTTGCCATTGTGTTAGAATCCAAGGAGTTAATAAAATCTCCGTGAGTCCTTTGAAAATAAAGAGAATTAAATCAAGAAATAGAATTCTTGTCTTCTGTCTCCGAGCTGATGATTTGTTATTTCAGAGATTTAGACAGATAATGTACTAAAAACCTTTAATAGAATAAAACATCTGAAAAGAATGGAACAGCAAAATCAGGACAGTGGAAAGGAATTATCATCAAAGTCCTATGTTTCCACATAAGTGACTAGAAAATATCAAAAGCATGATCCATATAACTTTGATTTATATCAACTCTGTTTGAAAATTAAAGGAGAAACATGAATCTTGGATGGCAGCCGCCTTCCTTTGTATGAGACCCTGAAAACGTTCACAAGTGTGTTTGTATATTAGAAAAAAGATCAGTTCCAAATAGTGGTACTCAGACTTTCAGCTCACTTGTTCTCTTTTGTTTTTTTTTTTTACCAGATGAAACAAGTTTGAGCTCTGAGAGTTCTGCAGTGTCCTAGTGTGAGCCAGAATGTATGGTCTGGCTTTTTCTCTACTTCTAATGAGGAAATAAATTGATAATTTGTATTTCGGTCTGGTATGAGATCTCTAACAAGGTAGAAATGAGATTCCCCCTTTAAATTACCAAAATTTTCTTACTGAAAGAGCGTTG
>NW_009621061.1:0-2300 GCF_000690535.1 Cariama cristata | reverse complement strand
TTGTGCATTGATTTTGGTTTTGCTGGGGTTTTTTAATTCTATGCTTAGTTTTAGGCACCAACCAAATTATTGTTAAAACAAACAATTGTTTTTTTTTCATTGACTCCAAGTGCTCTCAAAGGTGCTGTGGATTTTCTTATTCTGCCTGCAAATATATTACTAAATGAAAAAGCTTCAAGGAAGTTGAACAGGTGAAATAGAAGTTGAACAGGTTTTGCAATACCTTACGGCATGGATACTACAATTAAAATTGTTACCATTAAAATAGTCTGCTGTATAATGTCTTGCTAAAACCCTTATCTAAGGAACTAGACACAATAAATAACCTTGTTCTGAGCAGGTTTTAGATGAGGCTGACAGAATGTTGGATATGGGATTTGAACCTCAGATAATGAAGATCCTAATAGATGTGCGGCCTGACAGACAAACTGTTATGACAAGGTATGTAAACATAATAGTGCTCAGTACTTAAGGTTATTGAACAAGTTAAGTTCAAAGCAAATGTGTCAATTTTATTAAAACATTTACTAGCCTAAGTGGGAATGGCATCACTTTTCTTTCTAATTCTGTCTAGTCAGTCCTAATGAGTCATTTGACAATTTTATTTTCCTTTTGTACCCCTTTTCTGTTGTTGTACATCAACTGTAAAAACAATGGAGTTCTTCCCCAAAAAGGAAGGTGTTCCTGGGAGTGCTGGAATTTACCATATCAATTGGAAATGCCGACTTCTAGTTCTCCATCTGGGACCAAACGTGTATGCTAGCCTTCTGATCAGTATCTGTGCTAGTCTGTACCTGGATTAATTTTGAAATTTTGCAGCTTTTAGGAGCTTAAAGATAGAATATTCCAACAATAATTTTTGTTACTGTATTTTGCCTTGGAGATAAAAACAGACTAGAGACTTGCTTATTAGGTATCATTGAACTACTAAACTCACTTTTAGCTTCATTAGAAAGGCTCCGTAGCTGTTGCCTGTACTTTTAACCTAGAAAGTTATCTTTAAAGCTTGAGTGCTGTTTACTAATAACTTCTTAAAACTATTTCTAAATGTTATATAAGGTTGCTACTGGTATTGCATACTCAAGTGCTTCACTGGTGTCTAAGAAAGAAAAGAAAGAATGATGTGTTGAAATTAATGAATTGAGTGCAAAATCTTCTCCATTCTCCTGTGTTTGTTTTCCTCTTCGCTGCCTGTTTAGTGCTACTTGGCCTGATGGTGTTCGTCGCCTAGCAAAATCCTATTTGAAAAATCCTATGATTGTGTACGTTGGCACTCTTGACTTAACAGTAAGTTGTTCTGTTGGGTTTTTGGGGGTTTTGGTTTCTTGGTTTTTTGTGGGTGGGTTGTTTTTTTTTTTTTTCTTTTGGAGAAGAACATACGGTTAAACCAGGAAATATTTTGCTTGTAACTACATGTAAGTAAATGCATGTAACTCTTTAAAAATCAGTCTGAACTTTCAAAAAAGAACTCCGTATTTATTCTTTTAAAGCTTCATTAAAAATTTAGAGAGAACTAAAAATAAAAAAAGTAGAAGAGAACTTTATTCTTATGTTTCTGTAACAATATCTTGAAGTCCTAGATCTTCAGTAGAAGATGTCCCAAGAGACAAGTATCAATCAGATTGAAGTCTGAATATCATACTTCACAATGTCATGTGTTCTTGTCTGAACCCTTGTTTTTGCAGCCTTCGCTTCTGTTCAGCAAGTTCTTGTTCTTTCCTTACTTTTCCTTCTGAAGGTCTTCCTTGTGATGTGTACAGATCCTTAGCTGGATCTGCGTTTCTTAACTCCTGCTTTCTGAAGGAGAGTGGAAGCTCTGAACTAAACTCCTGGAGGGCACTTGTCTAGGGCAGGAATGTATGTGTTAGCATCAGAACTGTCTTTAAAGTCCAAAACTTCTAATATGTAGATGTAGTTGCATACTCATCATGCTTGTGCAGCTATGTGTAGTTGTCTTCAGTACCGGCAGAATTTACAGAAATAGTAGTTCTTCCAAGACCTCTGCATCCTGGTCCAGAGATTGCTTTGAGTTTCGTTCTTAAATTACAAAATTTGCCTTTTGAGTTCTACTTTTTTTTAGTGATAAAGAATGAGGAAACTTGGTATCCAATACACTTTTAGGTAGAAATAGGGGAAAAATGTACTTTTCATCTGTTCTGTTCAGAACTATGCTTTTATCACAGGGCATTACTTGTCAAAGACAGAGGATTGGAATTTGAAAGACATCAGCTGCTATTGTAGCTGTCTTGTCTAATGCGTTCATCTCTTTTACAGGAGCTTCTCTTAATTGAAGAGGTGAC
>NW_009621060.1:1225-3861 GCF_000690535.1 Cariama cristata | reverse complement strand
TCCCTGGAAGTGTTCAAGGTCAGGTCGGAAATTTTTCCCAATACCCTGTTTCATTCAAGTCATTATTAAAAATATATTTATTCACTTTAAATAATAAGAATGCATATATGTTGAGTGTCCTAATAAATCTACAGGTAAGTACTAGCAGTACATAACTCATTGGTTTGCATTCAATGATATAGCTCTCACACCCTCTGTAAATAGTATAGAATCATCTTAGCCCCTCAAAGCATAATTGAGCAGTAGGGTATAGAGTATAAGGGCATTTTTAGGCACACAGCTCACAGTGAATTTCAACAGAAAATTATAGCTCTATGTTTCTGATTAAATGAACATCAACATAAAGAATGAGGACTTGGATAAAAATACCAGGATAAGTTCACTTGGAATGTATTGTCTCCAGTTATTCTCCAATAGCCTTTTTCTTTTCCTTAACACAAATGGAATTACGTATTCAGTAAAGTGTTAATGATAACTGAACATAAAAAATACATAACTTTGTACTCATGGTTCTATTTTTCCTTCTGTACAACACTTTTGTGAGCAATGGTTGCTGATACTAGCTTACACTCCTTTCCCAAGATGTACAGAATAGATTCAGAGGTTTAGTTTCAGCTCATGACATTTGGGAAATTAGTTTTAGGTCAACTTTGCTAGATTAACAAATTTGTATGATACTACTTTTTTAATTATCTTTCTTCTCAGAAAATACACCGCAGCAAAGAAGAGAAAAATGCCCAGAGATTCCTCTCTGTTCTCAGGGAATATTCTGCTGCTTTAGGGCAAATACAAACATTAGTAGGAGTCTGCACCTGTACCAACGACATTACTCACTCTATGTGTGTGGTAATCCTGGGGTAAATTGCTACATAACAATCACATCCCATCTCATCATGTGCTTTTTTTTTTCTGAATCTTTGTCACATGTTCCTCACTGACCTACTTAACTTAAAATTACAAGTGACCAAAATAAGGGAGTCAGCAATCAGTCTAACAGATACAATTGTTTCTAACTGTGACTGTAATAATCTGATTTGGATCCTGATACAGGTTCTTTCTACAAAGCTCTGGGTCCAGATAATTTTTGTTAACACTTGAATTACCAAGCAAGCTCAATTTAGCCAGAATCTTAAGGCAGCAGGCTAGCATTTGCTAAGGATGTACACAACTTTTGTCAATGTCGTACTGCTGTCTCACAGTCACAGCTGTGGTAGCCAGCAGTATGTACAAGCAGTGACTCCAAGTGCAGCAGGAAACCTAATCGAAAGACTCAGTTGCTGTGCTTTTGCTTTTGTTTTAGTCTAGAGCTGGTGCTAAAATCTGTTTGGTTTTTCATGCTGTATGCATATTTAACAGCTGCACCGTGTCAGTAGAAACAGCTCCCCAGGAGTTGTCCACACATTTTGTAGTTTTGGATGTGAAGTACCAGAAAATGTTCCAGCTGTAAATAATCAAGCTGGCACCCTGTCTGGCAGATATAGGCCATAAACTCGTTCTGTAAAATACTTTCTACTATTGCCTCATACTGGGACTAGAACCTGTTCTCAGCCCTGTGTGAGGTTTAACAGTTGCTGGGCCTATGCTAATACGCCTGGGCACGTTGAGACATTTGGCCATAGACTGTCACCCTGCCCACACTACAGGAAGAGCACATTACATTTTTGTGTATTGTCTGGAAAGCTGCCCAAATGAGGAGTTGAGACTTGGCACTGAAAAACTCAGGCCATCTTGCTTCAGCCATGGTCATGTAATTTAGTGGCACTTTTCTGCAAGGGTTTTATTTCTAGTTGAGGAGACTCAATGCCTACTGGAATCAGAGAAGCAACATGAAAGCACAAATGCTCACTTAAATAACCATTAAAATGCTGTTTGGGTAGCAAATCTTTTTAGCTTATTATTAATAATCAGCATGATGTGATTTATTCTGAATTTGTACAGCTAGAACCCCTACAAACGAGAGCAATGGAGCAGAATCCACTGCATTAGTTCATGTACAAAAGTCAGGAAAAAAAAACACAAAAAAACCCCACATGATTTCTGCTCCAGCCACTTACAATCTAAGGGCAAGGACAGTTGCAATCTAAGGACAAAACAGAGTAGAGAGAAACTGGAAATGAAGGTAACGGAGGGAAAATGGGAAGGTTTATAGGAGGTGATAAGAGGGGGGAAAAAACCCACACACACTGTCCATTGCTTGGATCCGTGCAGGAACACATACAACCAAATGCATATCATGATCTGTGAAAGCAACATACCCTGCCTCTTAGCAAAGCTTGTTAGGTTAAGCAACATCCTGTACTTACTGGCTAAACATCCTTAAGGCCGTCTTCTATAGGGTCAGCTTTGAGTCAGGACAGAACTTGAATCTCTTTACACTGTCCATAAATATTACCTATATTTAACATGAAAAGCCGTAATCTCAGCAGCATAGTTATCAAAAAACAGAACAGAAGAGGATTTAAGCAAGATAATGAAATGACTTTGCAGCTATCTAGAAGGATTTACAGAGGTCAAAGAAGCTTGTTTGAAAGTGTAACAAGAGTTTGGGAGAGTCTAGCATCAACTATTGGCCATGGGTAGGAAATAACCATTTATGGTAATGACTGGGAGGTTAATTTGCCCAGGAGTAAATTATG
>NW_009621060.1:0-1208 GCF_000690535.1 Cariama cristata | reverse complement strand
AAGACAAGTAGTTAATCTCTGGAAGACAAGGGAATTGGTGGAGGCATGAATGGAGAGGGGTTGGAGAGGCTTTGCAATATAGGGCAAAAGTGCAGAAGACCAGTGAAAAAGTTGTTCCAGTAACTGAGAGGGAAGATCCTCGGAGCTTGCCTGAGGAATAGGATGGATAGTTTTTATTAGACTGGCACTGAACTCTTAGCTAGTTTCAACTGTATAAATTCCCAAATCTTGCTGAGCTGCTGCCAAGACCGAATATTTAGTCACTGCAGGGGTTTGCAAAATTGGACATAGTAGCTATCACAGTATTTTCAGATTGTACTCTAAGACGTATAGCCAGTTTGATGGTTTGACTGCCAAGGCTTGAGCCTGCCTGTGCTATCTACTGGCTGCACATGCAAGGATTCTATCCTGGATCTGTTAGCACGGCCTCTGCCCCTAGGACAGAGTCATTTTGGGATGAACTTGCTCAGCAAAGCAACGGCTGAAGCAGAGATTCACATACACACAACCAGGACAGCAGCACCAACAGCCTTGTTGGGTGATGCTATGGGCAGCATCCCAGGTAGAGCACAGAATGATTCGGTAAGGTTCCTAGTAGCATCACCATCACTCTTTCTTAAGGGAAAAAGGAAAACACTGAGGAAAGAACAGGAATGAAGGAATGAAAGAAAAAAAAAGAAAAAAAGAAGAAAAAACAAATCAGCCAAACAAAAGAGCCTCTGCAAAACACCAAAGCAGTTAAGAAAGTCCTTTCATAGTAAATCAAGAAAATGCGAATTTCCTGACACTCTCTGGTTTTCCAGGGCTGCCTCCATATGAATGACTAACTCTGTAACCAGCATAATGTAATGAAAATTTTCCTTAAATAGATTTTGATATAATGATGAGCGAAACTCATTATTTGGAAGTTACTTTGTACAGCTTTTTGCTCATCTGTGACTTCCTTGAGGTTCACCTGCAAGCACTTCCTTTCTTGGTTAAATCAGCCAGCAGAGATGGGAATTTACACTCTCTACTGCCATCTTCTAGTCCCAAATGAAACATACTCATAATTTAACCCAGCTAATTTAAATATGTGGTGTTTTTTTAAATGGTATTACTTGTTTCCAGAGCACACAGTGTAACAAATTTTGGTGTGAAATCCACAAGTCTTGCTGTACTATAAGTAAATAATGATAATAATAGCAAGCTGAAATAATTAATAATAA
>NW_009621059.1:0-925 GCF_000690535.1 Cariama cristata | reverse complement strand
CCGGAGGCAGGAACGGCCGCGCCGGCCGCCGTTCGCCCGGGGGCCACCGGGCATCGGCAGAGGGGGAACCACCTCGCATCTGACACGTGACGGAGAACAGGACATCCCTGACTCCTTTTACGCCTCGCCACGGTTTATTATTGACAGTACCGTGAGATGATCTCATGGAATTAACAGCTCCTCTCAAAATCTCGGCTTTGGATGAGGTTTGAATGATGAGAAGGAAAGCGGGGTCTCCGGGGATACGCCTGCACCGATTCCAATCTGAATCCTTGGCCCTCCAAATGGCCACAAAGAAGACACTAAAAATAACTTATTTTCATTACAGAGATGCTTTTAAAGAGAAACGAGAGGAAGGGGGGGGAATATTTCTACAACGGGAATTAATGTAAGTTGGAGTGGAATAAAAGGAAGTCAACGCTGAGCAAAAAGGGAACTTAAAAGGAAACCAGTAGTAGATCATATAGAGTTTGTTTTGGCCTGCATTGCAGTATTACCGAGTTCTTGACCTCTGCACAGAAAGAGCTATAATCTGAACCAAGACTCCTCCACTTTTAAAGTCTTTGTAAGTGTGACTCACAGTAAATTTTCAACATCGAGCATGTTTACTACATTAAACAGCGCGAGGTAGAAAAGTTCACATCACCATGACCCACAAATGCTAGTCATCTAATGCACACTTGCAATCTGTGCGGGTTTGTCATCCATGCCCAGCTATCAACAGCAGGCGCAGTATTCCTTGGCAGAGGAGCGGGCTGCGCTATAAACAGGGAGCAAGTAGTTGCCGAGGCGAGAGATTTCAGAGATACTTTTGCTTCCAGTCTAAGAATTACGATCTTTTAACCATTTTCTTTCAAGCTGTCGCCTTCCCCAGTGCTTTGCCTAGGCACGGGAGAGAGGGCAACGCTCTCCAGCCCCAGGCCCG
>NW_009621058.1:6893-9579 GCF_000690535.1 Cariama cristata | reverse complement strand
CACCCTCCTCACTCCTCTGCAGTGATTTGCAGGATCCTGCCTGCCGCAAATTGATTTTCAGCTCTTGGAAAGTTCCCATACGAAGTCAAAAGGCGGGCACGCATTGGATTTCCTCCTCGAGCCGCTCTTGCACACAAAACAAAGGAAAAAAAAAATAAAAACTGAGAAATCAATAAGTCCATAACCCAGCTAATATCTCCATCCATCAGGGAACCCGACGCAGAGCTAATAATAGAGACTGACACGCTTGGCTCTTGCACCCTGTTACCAAACTGCATCCTGAAACACTGCCAAGAGCGAGGGGCACCGGGGATGGTGGGGGGACACACAGGGGAGCCTTCGATGGAGTTACCACCTCCCCAGGTGCCATCCTTAACAGGGAAAAGCTGACGGTGGGTGTCTGGAAAAGGCAAACGTTGACCTTCGATGACCCCTGAGAGGGCCGCGAGCTGCGAGCTGGGAGGTGATGGATGATGCAGGCGGCCATTCACATCCAGAAAACTTCGTTTTATGCGAGCTGTGATTTGATTTAGAGCTCGGAGAGCAGCATCCAATTAGCCCGAGGTTTGGAGCGAGCAGGCGGCCTCGGAGAACGACCCTAGGTGGGGAGGTACCGGACCTGGGGACCCTTTGGTCACCTCCGAGAGCCACATGTCCGACCGGCGCCGACTCAAGGACAACTGGGTTTCCACACGCCCCATCTCGGGCATTCCCGTTTCTGGAGCTGCCAGGATCAGCATTTCACTGACCCAGCTCAGGAGCCAGGCTCTTCCTTATTGAAACAGTGAGTGTTAAAAAGAAAAAAAGGCAAAAATTAAAATCAACCAGAAGAGAAGCGCTGCCTTTCCACATCTCTTTGGAGGTGATGCTTTCAGAGAGGAGGAAGTTTCCTACCCTCCTCTCCCCCCCTCCAAATCCTGCTCACCGGCAGCCTAGCAGTTCATTTTCTACCCAGTTTGCGCCTATTAAATAGTTTGTGCCTATAAAACAGCCTTCTATAACCCACAGCTCTCTTCTGCAGGGATGCAGAAGGCAATGTTACCCCTCCCACGGAAGGAGCAAGAGCCCCAATCTCAAAAGTAATTGGGGTCTTGGGAATTATAAGGTAAATATGCCCAGAAAGGGGCAGGACAACTACAACAGCCTTTTCCAGCCCTGGCACGGGCCACACAACAGCCCCGGCAGCCGCATCCCCGTCGTCAGGGATCAGCCCACGCCCATGTTCCATCTGCCCTCCCCAAGCACACCCCAATCTACCAGGAAAGGGGCGTTTGGGGCTCCACTGGCTCAGCTCCCTACGGACTCGGGCACCACATGGTCCCCCCACCCCATCCCAACAAAAGGCTGTACATTTTTAGGGGTCTCCCTAAAAGCCTCGGGCTGCACTGTGAGCCGACCCGAGCCCGCGGGGAATGGGACGTAGAGACATCGCAGGGGGATGCACAAGTCAAAATCCCCGGGGCACAGTCCCATTTCTCTTTCTGGCTTAAAAAGGGAGTTGAGAGTGGTTTAAATATTTAAATATCCCATGCTGAGCAGATGCCTTGGTGCTCGCTCACCTGCTCCTGGGCAGCTCAGGAGAGGGGGCTACGACCCAAGGGCGGTTGTGGGGACCCTCTGGCACACAAACCATAAAAATCAGGATTTACGGCAGTGGGGCTGCGTTACCTTCCCTGCCCTCACTGGCTTTCAGGAAGCGATTTGTGATGCTAAGGAGCGGCGTCACGCTGTCCTCGAAGGGGCCGGGAGCGAGCGGAGGGAAGGTCCTCGGCTGTATCGAACTCCTGCGGGCAGGCGTGCAAAACCTCTTGCTGCAGAGATGCATTTTCTTTAATTGATGTTGCCTCGCAGAGCAAAGTTACGGCCTGAAAAGTGACTCTGGGAAGGACTGGCATCTCAGGCTTCTATATTTATTCTCCTTGAATGACGTCCATAGCAGATTTGCACGGTTTGCAAGTCGATGGTGAGGTTTTTGCCAGCTGCCAGCACTCTCAGCCCAGCTGAGAAACTCCTGTCCTTCCTCACCCTACGCGTCCCACCGGCCCGGAGCTCACCCCCCGCCATCCAACAAGGGTCATTACACGAGAGCTCAGGAGCAGGTTTTAAGCTTGGGCAGAGCACAGCTATTTGCTGTGAGCATCATGCCAAACCTTGCCAGTGAGTCCTGCCCCAGTCCAGGCTCTGCTCTCCCGGTTTTGCTCTGCAGCTCGTGGACTAATTCAATGAAATGTCTGCCTGGTAAATTAGCCCAGCCGCTGCCTTACCAGAATCATCTCCTAGAGCCTAATTGGAAAAAAACAGCATCAGGGGCTGCCTTTTCAAAACAGATTACGGCAGCAAACAACAGGGCAGCTCCCGGGTGGCTGCAGCCTGCCCCGCACGGGCTCAGTCCGGCGGGATTCGGGTGGATTAACCCACGGTTGCAAACCTTGGTGAGGGGGGGAGGACACGAACAGCATGTCCCCCCCCCCCCCCACACGCTGCCTCATGGAGAGGGCTGAGGCCCCTGAGGCCCCACAAACTCATTGCATGTCAGATGCTCTGTGCTGCACCAAGGAGAATCACGTGCACACCCCCCACCCTGAAATAAGCCAAGCCCAAAATGAAATTTCACCCAAAGAGGGATGGCAACACAGGATGCAAGAGGACGTGGTGGGGCTGTACCCAGCCACCAGCACCCCAGCAG
>NW_009621058.1:0-6798 GCF_000690535.1 Cariama cristata | reverse complement strand
GTCACCAGGGAGCTGAACCTGCTGCCCCCCCCGGGCCCTGCGAACACCAATTTTTAGAGGAGTCACAAATTGCTGCTTTGATTTACCCTTGCACATAAGCTTGCTTAAGCCCCATCATTTTTGGAGGGGGCCAGGATGAGGCCAGCCCCTTCTGACTTTTGATGGGCTGTTAATAAATATATTGAGGAAAAAAACATCTTTAAGGCATAAAAATTGACAGTGACACTGGGCGACCGGAGCAACCGCGGCTCCCTCCTGCAGCAAGAACATCCCTGGGAGCAGCGCTGAGCTTCGTGGCTGCTTCTGCCCGAGTTACGTTCCAGTTTGGACGAGTCTGCGGACAGAAATCGCCGTCGCAGTTGGGAAAATTTTGATTTCAA
Source organism: Cariama cristata (assembly GCF_000690535.1). NCBI lineage: Eukaryota > Metazoa > Chordata > Aves > Cariamiformes > Cariamidae > Cariama > Cariama cristata. The sequence continues at coordinate 6,418 of NW_009621058.1, read as the reverse complement.
CCTGCTGCAGAGCACACCAAAAAAGGCTTTTCCCAGCAGAAAGGATGTTTTGCGTGACCCGTTTCCTACCCGAAGCTTTTTCGTGCCGTGACCCCTTTGGTACCCTGAGCCGCGCAGGGTTCAGACGAGCAGTTTTGCAAGGGAAACTGCAGCCAACACCCTGCTCCTTGCTCCTGGCCACCGCAAGGACAGCCAGGTCGCAGAGGTGACATCGGCCCTCAGCTGAGGCTCCGGTGATTTGCAATCAGTCATCAAAACCGAAAATCCTTGCCGCAAGCCTGCCCTTGCACCACCCGCACCAGCTCCTCAGGGCTCCCCGCCGCCTCCTCCCGGTCCTGCTCCTCCCCAGACCAGGGACGGGAAAGAAGAAATACAGACAATGTTTTGAAACCAGCTCTTTTCTTGCAAAAGCTTTGTGGAAAAGGTAAGATATGAATTGCAATTAACAAAAATCAAACCACTTCAAGGGTGGAAGCCGCCAGCCAGACCCCACCTCCTGGGTGGGCACCAAGGGCTGCGCTCCTGCTGCTAATGCTGGGCTCTCAGCCCACCGAGCCCAGGAGATCCCCTCTCCTGGCCGTCAAACGCTGCCAAAATCCACTTTCTTGCCAGTGCAGGTTCACTCCCCCCCATGCTGTGGGAGCCCAGGACACCATCCCTGCCAGCGGCAATTGCCTTTGCAGCCATGTAGGACCAAGGATCCCCCTCCGATCTCTGGCCATTGCAGCGCCCCGGCATGTCCCCGGATCGGCCGGCACGTCCGCATCCCTGTCCCAGCACTTCAAAGACTTTTGGAGGAAGGGTGGCTTTGCAGCCTGGGACGCCTCAGGTGCAGATTACACCGTATCTCCTTACTTGGGCATCTTATCTGCCCTCCATCTCCTTAAGCGACTATTCAGATCCTGTCTTGCCTGCTTGCGTGGATTAACTGGAGCCATGCCTAGGGATGGAGGGACGTGGAAAGGACTGTCACCCCATCCTGTCCCTCCCCCCCAAGCACACACATCAACGTGCTACTGCAAAGCCTATGGTGTGGCCAGGGCTACACCTGGACCTAGGTAAGTCCCTATATAATTACCTCCCCTTTGCAGCCCCTCCTCATCACAGGAAAGCTTAAAACCCAGGGCAAGAAAATGACACCTCCCTCTTCATCCCTCCACATCTCTCCTACCCGCTGCGTTTGCTTGGCCGGCTCCCAACCAGCCCAGCCCAGGAGCCACGGCAGGTGGGCACAGCCCCGGGAAGGGGCAACGTGCAGCCCCAGACACCACGAAGGCATCAGATGTGAGCAGCCCACGGTGGGACACGGGATGGAAGCGTCCCTGGCCTGACCTACACGGCTCATCTCCAGCCGCCGCGGCCGGGGTCCCTCCCGAGGCTGCTCCTGGCAAAAGCCACGGCCAAGCCCAGGCACACGTGCCAGGGAGCCGCTCTGCCATGGTCCCAAAATAACCAGGGACAAAACTGGCGGCATCAAGCCAAGTCATACAGAGAAGGGCTTCTAACATTATCCCCCATGTCAGATCCCTGTGGGCTCTCCAGAGCCAGCCAAGACCTGGCCAGCATCCCCGCCACGGGCACCATCCCTCCCAGCACCCAAATATCCCTCGTGATGGGCAGCCGCAACAGCAGCATCTGCACCGGGAGCGGAGCGAGGCCGTGGAGAGCTGGAATGCTGAGCATGTTGCAGGTGAGACCGACCCTTGCCAAAAAAATGGAGCATTTTGCTGCACAGTAGTGCAAAAGGCTCGGGACCGTGCCCGTGGCCACGGCCGACAGAGAGCCAGAGCCCAGGCTGGATCCTGCTGTACCATGGATCCCTGGAGGACACGGCCCAGGACAGCAAAGACTTAGATGTGATTTGCACCCCACGTTGCCCCTAAATCCCCCTGCCACAGCAGCACCCGGGTGCTTACGGTGTACAGCACAAGAGACGGATCCTCGTGAGCGTGGAAGGGAGTGGGAAGGGTTATTTGCTTCCACCCCGCCGTCACCCTTGGCGTTTGCACAAGCTCATTGCACTGGTGTAGTTATCCCACGATTGATGTAACCCTGTGGTAAAGCACCAACACCGCACCGGTATTTCCCCTGCATCAGCCAGTGTTCCCAGGTGAAGGTGAGAAGGCACCAGCAAAGCAAAACGGAGCAGCAGAGACCTCTTTAAAAGCTCTCAGTCTCCAGCCATTCCACTCCGAGGCCTCGGGGCAGAGAAAGGTCCAGGTGATGGATGAGGATCCTGCTGATCCCCCAGCCTGGAGACCCTCCCTGGCAGCATGATGGAGCCAGCCTCCCTTCGAGGATGCTCTGCTGTTCATTCCCAGCCCTAGGAGGGTATTTCTTCTGCACCCTCATTGCTCCAAGAGGAAACCTTCACCTCCTCAGCACCCATTTATTTTCACACCAGCAGGTTCTTCCCATCGGGGCAAGGAGACGGAGACCTCGGCCAGATCCCTCTGTTCCCCGGGGGCTGCAAACACACCCTGGGGAGATATAATCTTCTCCCCAATTTGATTTTCTCGCTGCTCAACCACAGGAAGGTGCAAGCTCTGCTCTCCAGCGGGGCTAATCCCTCCGGGAGACTCAGTGACACCAAATGCATCTTCATCCCGGGCGCGTATTGGAAGAGGAGGATCGATCCCAGCAGAGTCATTGTGTAACACAGTCCGGAGCAGCCCCCCAGAGCAACCCCAACAAGATCCAACCAAGCACAGCAGCAAGGTTTTTTTCCTCCAAATCACTAAAGATTTTTTTCATTAAGCCAGTTTCTCACCAACTTTCTTTGAAAGAAGCCCCAAGACAGCTTCTCCTCCAAGTCACCACTTTGTTATCTCCCTCCTTGCCCTAGAAGTCGGTGCAATCTCACCTTTTCCACCTCATTTCCATCATTCCCATGAAAATCTTCTGCCCAGTTTCCCAGTTCCCACCCAGATCTACCCTCACTGCCCTGCCCCTGTTCCTCCCAGCTTGACGTATGAAACACGACCTGTGCAAAACCTTTCCGTGTAGCAGCAAGCTCTGCTCCCGAAAGCAAAGCCCGGGGGAGAAGCTCTGGCAGAAGCTGGAGCCTCTGTAATCCCATCGGCTTCAGCCCCCGCTGTGTGGCACGCTCGGGCAACGCTGTCCGAGACGCGCCGGGGCGGATCTGTCGTGCCTCGACGTCACCCAATTTATTTGTTTTGCTAAAATAAAACATAAAATAAATTCCGCTCAACTCCTGGTTTTAACTTGTGCCCTCCCAGAGCCTGGATAACGCTATGGGGCCGGTGGCTGAAATAGCGACTGCATGTTTCAGGGATGCCGCTCCCCGGGGACACGCAGGGGATGTCCCCCCGTGTCCTGCCAGCATCTGCCCTCCTGCGTGCGAGCGTGCCAGTGAGACAGCCACTGCAGAGGGATTAAATCAGCAACATCATTAGGGGTAACTAACTGGACCGTTTACCAGTTAGGTGGAGTGAAGGAAGGTGAGCCTTGTGTCTGCCCACGAGGAGAGGGGCCACCAGCATCCCGCTTGGCTCACGAGCTCTCTTTAAATCCCCTTTACAGCTAGACAAACTATATGGACATCTGTCAGTGACGCACCACACTTTCCCTTTCATATTTCGGTGCTCACCTCACGTTCATCTCCCTCCAGCCATGGGGCCGGATGAGATGTCCCCCAGCCGCCCACCAGATCCAGCTATGGGTTAAAAAGGACATGGCCATCAGACATCAGCATCTTTAACAAACCAGGAGGCAAAACCCAGGGCTGGTTACATCTCTGCCCACTTCTAGCCGGGCAAGTGCCCTTCAGCATCAGGGAGCAGATAACCCTCAAACCGCCACGCCTCCAAAAAAACCAACCCTAAGACTGGTTATAATTTAGCCTCACACCTGCAGCACCTGCAAATCTGAAGAGATCTTGGGAAAAGGCATTTTTTTCATGGAAAAGGGAGACGGTGGGTGTCCGTGGCCCAGCCCTGGGGAGGAGGGTGCAGGGAAGCGCAGCCTCTTCCTGCACATGATGCAAGACCTGCTGCTCCGACTGTCAGCATCCCCCCGGCATGTTCGCTTAGAGTAGAAACAGAGATTTATTTTAATGACTCGTTAAAGCCTAATTGCATTCAGGCAGCAATACAGAGAGAGGAGCCTCCCACGTGCGGCAGTACTACAGTCAGGAGGGCTCTCAAAGCCTCCCCGAAAGCGCGAGGCAGACAGACTGTCTCTTTTCGGTGGGGCCAGACAGCAGGGCCAGGTGCTGGCTCTGGAGCAACGTGACTGCGTGGTCGGGATCCAAAAAAACAACCCAGAAAAGTCTCTGTTCTTCTCTTCATTTGCCTTTGCCTGCCTGCTACGACAGCCACCCCACGGGACTGGTGCAGGTCCCCAGCTGCAGCTCTGCCTTCCACGCCAACAGCAATTCATCCCTCCGGGACAACCCATCGGTGGGATCCTGGACCGCAGACCCAGGGAAAGCCAGAGCTGCGCATTGCTCTGTGCCAACGCAGGGGCACAGAGCTCGACCCCAACCCCGCTGTTTTGGGGTAAATCCAAGCGGAGTCACTCCAGGATTAGGTCCAGGAGTGACTTTTCCGTAAAGCCACGGGAAAATCTTACCCACGGTCACTTCACGGGACCACTCACACTCCTTTTACCCGCTGCATCCCAGCCCGGCACGGACGGGTCAGCTCTGCAGAGCTGAACTCTTTGCTGGATTTCAGACCAGCTATTTTTTTCTAGTTGATTTATCACACGGAGGGGATATAGACTCATCCGTCGCTCAAGGTGATCCACCTCACCCAGCCCACGCCGCCCGGTGAGGCAGGAGCGGGGCCGGCCGGGATGGTCACGCAGGCACCATCACACACGTCCAGCGAGAAGGAAAACCCACCATGAAGTCTCTTAACGTCTCCTGCAAATGTGAAGTGTGAAACGCACTTTCAAGAAAACAAGGGTAACGGAGCCTCAATAAATATTTCATCCTGGTGGGAAAGCAGCGACGGGGAAGGTCGGGTGGGCAGAAACGCCAGGAGGGATGAGGGACGGCGGGGACGGAGGCTGGAGGGGGAGAAGGGGGAGGAAGCCGGGGCGGGGAACAACAGGAACACCACAGCCTGACCTTATTTCTGTTTTCCACTTGCCCTGGGGCCTGCTGCGTTTGAGGCATGACCGCAAAGCCGACCCCAGAAGGGGAGCAGCTCTTGTGTTCCCGTTCGGGCATGTGGCTAAGGTCGGTGATTCTGCTCCAGCTCCGAGCTTTTCCGAACGCCCCATTCTAACACTTCCCAGCGGACAGGCAGCTGCCTGGGTCTCCCATCGGTCCATACACCCAAAATGGGTGAAGGATGCTCAGCGTTTCTCCAGAGGGGAGGGTTTGCAGGGTGGAAAATCCTCCGCACCCCATTTCCACCCTGTGACGGGTCTTTTGGGCTGGAGCAGAGCGGGGCCAAGCTGCCTGCCTTCAGCGGGGCTCCGGAGTCGGCCTGCGGTCGGGCTGAAATCCAGCACTTTGGAAAGAGACGGGAGAGGATCTCACGTCCCAGTGGAGATGGCACTGGAATGGGATCGCACTCACCGATCCGATGTTCACCATAATATCGGGAACAGCAGTCTAATGCCGCTGTTCCCTCTTGGCTTTTCAACAGGTGAAAAAGCCCTCCCTAGGAAAAGCCTTTTCTCCCGCTCCCTGGCAAAGCCCAGGTTAGATCCCACAGGGATGACACCAAATGCCAACCAGCACCTCCAGTACACCCAGTACCCCACAAACAGCAACACAGGGAAACTCTGCGGCTAAGACAAGCGAGGGGCAAGGCTGAAAAGAAAAAAAAAAAAAAAAGAAAAAAGAAAAAGCTCTGGTAATACAAGCTTTCATTGGGGTGGAATATTCCACCGCACCTTGGAAAAATATCTCTGCTGGAGAGACAATCAATAGCACGCAAACGAAATCCAGCCGAAAACACTAAATGTTTCCACATGCCCTTTTGGAGGGAATAAAATCCTCCAGGATAACCTTAGGAGAAAACAAAAGCCAGTCAAATAACTCGAGCGCAGGTCTCCTTTAATTACCGCAGCACGGTGAGAGATAAAACAGAGAGCCTTCGGAATAAACAAAAGGATTTGATTTCCTCCACTTCAGCAAAGGCAGCCACCATTTCCACGGAGAGGTTTGGTAGTGAGGCTGGGGATTTGTGGGGCCATCGTGTCCTTGCTGAACGGCAAGGCTTTTGGGGTTCTCACCCGGGGAGCAAGAGGCTGAACCCTGGCTTTAGGGCTTGCGAAACTTCGCCTAGCTGCAAAGAAGTAGGGTTTAGAGACGAGCAAACTCAGTCCTACCCACCCGAGCAGCCAGAAGAGTTACTGGTGACTTAAAAAACCCAGCTCAACACAAAGTTGGACCACGAAACCCTGAGAAAATAAGTCAGGACCTTGTAGGGAACCACAA
>NW_009621057.1:0-263 GCF_000690535.1 Cariama cristata | reverse complement strand
CACACAGCAGCGGGCCTGTGGCTCCCCTGTCCTTGCCCGGCATTGGGGTGGGAGTGCCAGCGGATGGAGCAGGGCCACGGGGAGGGCTGGGGAACTCGCCCTGTGTGGTGGAAGACTCCCTGTGGGGTGGGAGAGATGCCCGTCCCCTGCGCACCCTGGGGCGGCTGAGCCAGTGACACTGGGACTGGGCATCCTCAGGGTCATTTCGGGGAGATCTCTGGAGCATTTCTGGACCGTGGGGTCCCAGCAGTGTGGCTCAGTGC
>NW_009621056.1:294-1210 GCF_000690535.1 Cariama cristata | reverse complement strand
GCGCGTCCTGTCCTCACAGCTCCAGCCAAATAAAATTCAGGGGGTTTTGGTTTTTTTTCCTTCTGTTGTATTTTTCCTGGATCACCTAGCTTCAAAGAAACTTGGCAGAGCTTTGATAAACCTCGTTGTCGTAGCCCTCCTGGAGCCGACTTTACCGTCATTTGCATCCCGCACTCTTGGGCGGATGCTCTTTGCCACTGCGGGCATTAAAACGTGCGTTTGAATATACGTCAGGCGAGGTCTTTCTGCTCTAGGGAGGGGAACGAGGGCAGCACCCAGGCACGTCGGGCACGGTCAAAACCCTTTTTCCGTGCAGGAACGAGATGGGCTGGGAAAGGTTTGTCGGAGGCAGCGACGGGAGCTGGGATGGGTGGCCCAGCCCTGAACCACCAGCAAGGGTCCGGCAGCCCCGGCACAGCCGGCGGGAAGCAAAGCTCCTTCCCGACATAACCTGGCGTCCCCCTCGGCATTGATGGGAGGGCACGGGCGATACAGCCAATGCCCCCCACACCCAAACGCCGGCGTTCGCGATGGGGCTGGGGTTCGCGGGTGGCTGTAAGGCTGTTGAAAGCAGTAAAAGCCAATAAGGAAATATAGGGGGTGGGCGCGAGGTCACTCGGCGGAGTTTTGGGATAATCGGCTACGGGGGGAAAGAGCAAAAGCAAACGCTGCCAAAGCTCGGGCTGGGAAACGCCTTGCAGGGGGGAAATCTGGTGGTAGGAGAAACGAGGAATATTTGGTTATGCAGAAGAGAAAAGCAGCCCACGCAACCTCCAGGCTTGTGCAGCTGCCTGGGCTAAGGACAAGCGTTGGGGGAAACGACCAAAATCTTTACGAGACCCGGCTTCGTCGGAAGGGTAAAACGGAGCCGGTGTCAGGAAGCCCGGGCCCCGCCAAGCCCTGAGCCGCTTTTTAC
>NW_009621056.1:0-242 GCF_000690535.1 Cariama cristata | reverse complement strand
GGCGGGCGAAACCCGCCCCGACCCCGGGGCCTCCCGCCCGCTCCGCCTCACTTCTCCTATTTTCCGTCTCAAATAGGGGGATGCTGCCGGGGCCGGGGATGGGGCCGGCATGGCTGTGTGGGTGACCCTGCTCCTGGGGGTGCTGCTGGCGACCCATCGCCCCGGGGATGCAGGTGAGGCTCCCTGTGCCCCCACACGCGGGGCTGGAGGATGCTGGACGGGGCCGGGGGGGTTGGTTTTTG
>NW_009621055.1:0-1792 GCF_000690535.1 Cariama cristata | reverse complement strand
GGACGGGATCATCACCAAGGCGGACCTGAAGGAGACCTACTCAGCGCTGGGTCAGTGGGCACCGCGGGGGGACGGGACGGGGACAGTGCCAGTCAGGAGACAATGGTGATGTCAAGCTGGGGACAGCGACGGTGCCAAGTGTGGGACAGCGGTGATGCCAAGTGTGGCGACGGTGATGATGTCAAGCGTGGGGACAGCGAGAGTGCCAACTGGGGGACAGCTGGTGATGCCACGTATGGGACAGTGACGGTGCCAAGGGGATGACAGTGACAGCGCCAAGTGTGGGGACAGATGTGGTGCCAGGCACAGGGAAGCGACGGTGCCAAGTGAGGGGACAGTGATGGTGCGAAGCCCGGGGCAGTGACAGCCAGGGCCACCCGGGTGTGCGGAGGGAACCACTCGCTTTATCTCCCGAGGGACATGTCCCAGCGCTCCAGCTGGCATCTCCAGTGGCACCTCTCCCCTCCTGGGGCCAGGCTGTCCCTGTGCCCGGTGCCATGTGGCCTTGTCACCATGTCCCCCCCAGGGAAGACGAACGTGCGTGACGAGGAGCTGGAGGAGATGCTGAAGGAGGGGAAGGGGCCCATCAACTTCACCGTCTTCCTGACGCTCTTTGGGGAGAAGCTGAATGGTGAGTGGCCCTGGGTGCCCCCTGCCACCCCAACACCCCTAGGGGTCGGCCCCAGACCCCACCTAACACCTCCCCCTCAGGCACCGACCCCGAGGAGTCCATCCTCAATGCCTTCAAGCTCTTTGACCCTGCTGGCACTGGCACCGTGAACAAGGACGAGTGAGTCAGGGGCGACAGGGACCCTTGAAGCACCTGGCTGGATCCTGTGTCCCCTACGATGGGCACAGGAGCTGAACCTGGGCTCAGCCATTCCCTCTTCCCGCAGGTTTAAGCAGCTCCTCCTGACCCAGGCGGATAAGTTCTCCCCAGAGGAGGTGAGGCAGCTCCCCTGGCTGTCACCATCACGGTCCCCTGCGCTGGCCTCTGCCCACTCTGTCCCCTCGCGTGTCCCTGCATGAGGGGGGGCAACAGGGCCCTCGGGGTAAGCGGGTGCCCAGGACATCCAGCTCTGCCTGCCCACAGGGAGACATGTGGAGGGGGACACAGCCCCCAGCCCCAGATCCCCATGTGTCCCCCAAAGACCCCATCCCCAAGGTCCCCGTTCCCACGGTCACCGCGTGGCACCCCGCAGGGACCCATCCCAGCCCCCCCGGGTGTGTGTCCCCACACAGGTAGAGCAGATGTTCGCGGTGACGCCCGTCGACATCTCGGGGAACATCGACTACAAGTCCCTGTGCTATATCATCACCCACGGGGATGAGAAGGAGGACTGAGGGGACAGAGGGTCCCCACCCGCCACCGCTCACTCTGGCCAAATAAATCACCAAACAAGGGGATCAGGGGATCTTGTCTGTCCATCCGTCCATCTGTCCACAGTGTCCCCAGGGACGGAGGCAGCTCCGTTCAGCCTGGGCGTCGCACCCTGGCACAGCTCCTGGTGTCCCCATGGTGCTGGTGTGTCCCCAACACAAGGGACAGCCCGCCCCCCAAAAAAAAGAGAGACTCCCAGGGGACAACAGGGCCACTATCCCCAGGAGACACAGTGGGCAGGGGCGAGATGCTTTATTGCAGGGAGAAGGGAAGCCGGGGACCAGGGTGGCAGATGGGGCTGGGAGGAGGGTTTTGGGTTTTGGGGTTTTGGGTTCCGGGGGTGACACTCAAGGCCGGCTGCGGGGCTGAGCCCTGCGGAGACAAGGAAGGAGCGGTGAGTCAGGGGCCACC
>NW_009621054.1:43892-44104 GCF_000690535.1 Cariama cristata | reverse complement strand
AAGGCACTTCAGCTGGGCCATCAGCCATGGCTCCTTCTTAGCTCCTTTGCAGTATTCCACTGGTGTTCCCTCATTGGCTTCTATCGCCGCAGGAGGCTCTGACTCCTCTCCGTAAGACTTCAGTTGTGCTCCCGTGTGGCTGACACATCTCAAGGCCACCAGCTGCAGGCCCTTACTAGCTCCCTGACACTCTATCCACAGTGTCTAATCCT
>NW_009621054.1:39617-43875 GCF_000690535.1 Cariama cristata | reverse complement strand
ATTTTCGCCCCCTCCCCCTTCATTTCTAGTTTAAATCCCTCTCAATGAGCCCTGCAAGCTCCTGAGCAAAGACCCCCCCTTTGAGAAAGGTGGATTCCATCTGATGCCAGCAAACCTGGCACCATGTAGGTCACCCCATTATCAAAAAACCCGAAGTTGTGGTGGTGACACCAGCCACGGAGCCACATATTGATAGACTGGATCCACCTGTTTCTTCTAATGTCACTGCCCACTACCGGAAGAATAGAGGAAAAGATAACCTGCTCTCCAATTTCCCTTAGCAATCTTCCCAGGGCCTTGAAGTCACTTTTGATTGCCCTCGGACTACGCATTGTGGCTTCATCACCACCCACATGGAAGACCAGTAACGGGTAGTAGTCTGAGGGCCGTACCAGGCTAGGAAGTTTCCTAGTGATGTCCCTAACCTGGGCTCCAGGGAGGCAGCAGCCTTCCCGAAGAGGAGGGTCTGTTCGGCAAACAGAGATGCTGTAGAGATTTCCAAATCTTTCCACTTTGCCATTTTTATAAGTGAGTTAACAGTGCTTAACCTAACACTGATAACCAGTTCCCACTTCATAAAGTCAAACAGTGATTGAATACACCAACCAGCAGAAGTAAGTTAACAGACAATGTTTAAATATCTGATTGAAAAAGTTACTTCTTTTTTAAGTGAACTTGTCTCCTCTGACTATTGAATTGGGAAATTCAGATGAATGGGTATAAGCCAATAACAGGATTCCTCTCATTTCCTGTGTGGTTATTTATTTTACAACAGATCTTACAATGCAAAGAGTGCTTACCTCAATAAGGCCATCTAAACCTGAGTCCCATCGTATCATTTTGTGGGATTAGATGCTTTGTAATGCAGTGTATGCAAGAAAATACCCAGAATAAATACATAAAACAATACATTTTCTGTGTGTCACATTGCATTCTAAGGAGTTAAATTGACATGGGAATAGTGAAAATACAGACATTGCAGCTTCAATCTGATGTTGCATTAACCTTTAGAGTATTACAATTTAGTTAAGAATGTTTTCAGGTGCGTAACACTGGGTATTTGTTCTTCAAAGGTTACAGCATTTTAATCCAAAGTATGAAATCCTTAAGATTCAGCTGAAGAGTTGCCATTATTGTCGAAATGTTTTGCTAATCCAGAAGGTCTAATGCAGCATAACCTAGAAGCTTGTTTAGTATGGCTATGTAACTCTCTGTAAAACTGTTTGTTGATTTCCATAGCATAATTTTTTACAACAGAAACATCAGCTTACAGTAATTCCAGTGAGCGTGTTGAATGTTTTCTTATTAGACTTTTCAAAATGGGGATGAACTAATTTCTCTGGAAAAAATATCTGGTAAAGTTTTTGCTTTAAATAAGTGGTAAATACATGTGAACATGTGTAATGCTAGGCTTTTTATTTACTCCAAAATGGCAACAATATTTTCAGAATAAAGCCAATGGATTATATTGCAGATATAGTACAGAATCTTAGTCATTTTCCATTTAATGTCTTTCTATGAGTGCACTAAAACTATTCACACAATTTGTAAGTTTCTATTTTTTTCTTTAATAAAAGAGAGAAGAAAGATGTGGTGTCTTCTGTTTATCTGTGCTGGTAACTGTACTTAAGATTATGCTGACAGAAAGAAACTGAACCCTTGAATATGTAGAACTTATCTGGACATGGTCCTGAGCAAACTGATCTAAGCTGGTGCCATTGTGAGTGACGGAGTTTGACTAGATGACCTCCAAAGATCTTTTTCAATGTAAAATACTGTATAACTCTGAGGGTTTTTTATATGTCACAGGTTCAGTTGGTTTTCTCTTTTCACTTTTGCCATTAAGTCACTTGCAGTAGTTTTGCCTTTTACTGGCTACTCATCTCTCATATTTTTCTGAACATCTTAATCTTTATAGATCTCAGTGTAACTAATTAATTTCCATGCATCCTGTCATTTACATAATTTGGAAGTGGTATGTGGTGTAAGAGTTCTAGATGGAAATAAGTTCTTCTAACTGCAGTGTTGTCAAAGATAGCTCTTTAATTTCCTTATGATAAATCAATGTTTCCTAAGTAGTTTTACAGGAATAAATAACAATCTCGTACATGCTTTAATTTTTAAATGTCATTTAGGCAAAATACCATTTAGGGAGGAAGAAAAGCTCTTGCCTCTTGTAAAAAGAAAAATTACGCATTTTCTCTATTTCAAAACTTACAGTGGATTCAAAAACCCACAGGCAGCTTACATGCTGGATTTCCTAGGTTCCTGCTTTACTGACAAAATATCTTTGTTCCTACAAGATCTTTGTGGGAACCTGCCATTAAGGTAGGTAACCTGTGGCTCAGCATTTGTCTTATCAGAGACTTTTCTAGGCCAGAGGAGCTGGCATTATTCAACCTGCAGAAGACGAGGCTAAGGCAAGCTCTAAGTGTGCTTTCTTAACTAAGCAATAAGTGGTTGTAGAAAAAAGACAGGTAACCTTTATTTTCAGTCATTCACTCTTCTAAATCCAGGTACAATTCGGTTTTAATGCCACACAAATAGTTCACTTGGTGGTCGCTGTACCCATCTCTCACCACTTAAAGGTGATGAGGAGAATGTCCTCATGCAGTTTGTCCTAGCAGGGGAAATGGCTACCATAGTGTTTCCTCTGCAAATTCAAATTCATTCTGCCCAGGCTCCCAGATTTGTGGGAAGTTTAGTGAATTGCCAAATCCAGCCTGGCTTACCCCCCTTCTCGGCAAGTACTCTGTGTAGTACTAGGCAGCTTCTAGTCTTCTTTAAGCAGAGACAGAGTGAATTTCTCTGAAAGATATCATAGATGAGGATAAACTGATCCCAGTATGGCCACAGGTGGCTACTAGGAGTGACTTTCAGCATTTTCAAAACCATTACCAGAGGTCTTCTGTGCTACTCCTACAGCAGCTGACTCTGCTTAACATTCAAAAGTCAGCCATGGCCCCAGAACCCCACTGGGATCACTCACAGAAAATACTTCTTCCCCTGTAGGTCCTGCTAAGGAGTTTGAGCCATCCTTGATAGTTTCCTAGAACTATTAAATTTACCAATCTGTCTAGCTGAGTTTTCAAAACGAGTATTTGGTAAAACAAGTTGTAATCCCTAGTAAGAATAATTAACTAACAGCTAATTTTTTAAGGCTTTCAGCTGGCTTCCACGTGAACTCACTGATGTCCCCTCAGATTCTCAAGAAATAAGTATGACCTTGCTGATGCTTAATAAACTGTGGCGTTGACAGAAAGGCAACAGGTCGCATACACAATGGTTACATGAAAACATAACAGAGGCACAAAGCAAGCTTTTTAAGAGGCTGACAGGGCCTTCTTCAGGTGATGTGATCTTGAACAAGAAAAGGAAAAGGACTCTTACATCTTATAAATAATTTAGGGTAGGATAGGACAGACTATTTCAGTTTGAAGGGACCTACAACGACCAGAGTCCAACTGTGTGAATGCTTCAGGGCTGACCAAAAGTTAAAGCATTTTATTAAGAGCATTGTCCAAATGCCCCTTAAACACTGACAAGTCTGAGGCATTGACCACCACTCCAGGAAGCCAGGTCCAGGGTTTGACCACCCTCTTGGTAAAGAAATGCTTCCTAATAAAAGAACGCATTGCAAAATAGCAATTGTAAAAGCATATGTAAAAAGACTATGATGATGTCTGATCTTGTAACTATTCAGATTTATATTTTAAATTAAATGAGGGTTTATGCTTCTCATTTATGAAACTCTGTATTAACAGGGAGTGACTTTAAAGCAGATCCATTTAAAGAATCTATTAAAATAAAATTATTTCAAGCAATACCACTTTTTTCATCCTGTAGTTGTTGTTCTCCCAGCCTTCTCCATGAGTGACCTGCTATACTGGCAGTGTAGGTGACTGAGATTTTATTTGAAGTTCTGGTAAATTTAGAAGCAGAGTTACCAAACTTTTTTTTCAAACCACAGACACTCTGGGAGATGCTGCTGGCTTAAGCATGCAATCTTCTATAGATTGGCACCACTTAAAAACCAAGTAATGCTTTGTAAGAGTAGTTGTATTTTGCCAATCTAGACAGGATGGGTACTTGGTGAATTTCTGTGACCTTGTTTTTGTTGTTTGGGTTCAATTTTTTTTCTGAAAACCTGTAGAAAAGATACTAATTGACTGAAGACTTTTCTTCTCCCTTCCCTCTTCTCACACTGCCTTTTTTATTTCTTGTAATTTCTTTGTCTTTTCTCCTGTGGTTATCATGT